>NW_024540461.1:0-77911 GCF_016647625.1 Suillus subalutaceus | reverse complement strand
CATCCTCTGGGCTCTCCCGCCTACCATTCAATCAGCAACCGGGCCTTCCCGCCAACCCTACCAACATTTGGGCTCTCCCGCCGACCATATACGCATCTCTGGGCTCTCCCGCCTACCTTCATCAGCAACTGGGCCTTCCCGCCTACCCTACCAACACCATTTGGGCTCTCCCGCCGACCATATACGCATCTCTGGGCTCTCCCCCTACCGTTCATCAGCAACCGGGCCTTCCCCCACCCTACCACACCATTTGGGCTCTCCCCGCCGACCATATACGCATCTCTCTCTGGGCTCTCCCCTACTTCAATCAGCAACCCGGGCCTTCCCGCCTACCCTACCACACCATTTGGGCTCTCCCCCGACCATATACGCATCTCTGGGCTCTCCCATCTACCGTTCAATCAGCAACCGGGCCTTCCGCCACCCTACCAACACCATTTGGGCTCTCCCACTGTATAACATCATTTGGGCTCTCCTGCCTACCCCTTCTACTACTATCTGGGCTTCCCACCGACCCTAATATACCATTGGGCTCTCCCTCCTGACCATAATGACACTATTTGGACTCTTCCATCTACCTCTCAACTACTATCCAGGTGTTCCCACTCACCCTAATTATGCTATTATATGCTGGCCTTGATCAGCTCTTGTAGACTTCGGAGTATGTTCAAATCACATGCATTTCAGTATTTGTATTCAACCCAAAGTGCACATATTTCCATTTACCTGAGCACAATGAACACAAATCCATCTGAATATAGAAATTGAAATCTACAAAAAGCAATATTGTGTGCAAAGTACATGTCTACATAATTGCTAGTGTGGTAGACTGAATAGGATGACGGGCAAAAGACTTTGCAAAGTTTTGATGAGATGAGCAGCATTCAGCAGCCATATACAATTTGACACCCTAAAGATATAAGGACTTGTGGTGTAACGGTTAGAGTGTGTATGCCTGCATAGCATGTTTATGTGAGTTCGAACCTGCCAACGTGCATTTTAATATTTGTTTTTTTTCTTCAGCAGAAAAATCCGTGGAGGTCGATTCAATCCTCTTGCATGTGATGATAAATTATGTTGCCATTCGTCGTTGTCACCAAACCTTCTCACAGATATAGTGCGCAAACTTAATTTCACACGTTTTGGGCCGTTGGTACACATATGATTGCATTACAGATCGTCAACAAAAGGGAGACAGACATGACCTGTCTTGTTCCGACACATGGGAGTACTAACATTACATGTGAAAGCTTCATCCCCGCAAGAGACAACTGAAGTGATGAGGTACCCGAAGTACAACAGTGAGAGGTACACGAAGTACAACAGCTAGAGGTACCCGAAGTACAAAAACGTGAGGCGCTAATATGAACAACCAAAGGCAAGCAAAGTCAATATGAATGAGTGGACAGCACAATTCTTGCCCATGTTAGTAGCGAAACCGCGAAGGCCCGTCTTCATAATGAGAGTCACCAGCTCTCCTTACTTGGAACCTCTGATTGAAATCATCAGCATGATTTTGCCGGCGTGAGTGAGCAGGACGTCCAGGATAAGAACCATCATCGCTAAGCGACAGGAAAGTCTCGCGTTGCCTGTAGGTGGGCCGATAGTACCTTGAGCGAGATGGATCTCGCTGAGGGTATACAGGAGGTGAACGAGAATATTCACGGCGGCGGTTTGGGGCAACGAAATCTCTGTCCTCACGACGAGGGCCTGGGTAGGGCGCAAGCCTAAGCAATTAAATTAATATATGTTGGAAGTCGTGGAAAGGTAAGACATACTCCAAGTCTGCATCATTACGAGAGTCAGCGGGACGCTCCTCCATGCGGCGCATGAATGTAGGGTCAACCTGAAGAAGATCAACATTGAGTCTTGACGGAATAGCGTAGCACTTACCCGTAAAGGTTTCTTCGCCTTGAACGGCAGGCTAGCCTGTCGTCTTCCACCACCGACAGGTTCATCTCTGCTTGTAGGCAGAACAGGGCGAGATTCACGATCAAACACATTTGGGACTGAGGAAGATGAGTGTCCTCGCGGCGATGTACTGCTGTGAAATTGGTAGGGTGACGTTGGTTTGATGGCAAGGTCGGGGGGCTCGGAGTGACAGGAGATTCATGATCACTTGGCAGCGTGTCGTGAGTAGAGGGAGTCTGACCATCCGGATGTGCTTCATGAGCTGCCAATATATCTTCAGGGACAGACGCCTTAAATTTGGCGGAGTCTACTAGCTTGCGTAGCACAACATCCAAGGCACTGGTCACCAAGGGAATGTCGAACATCTCCGGCACCTCGTCATTGAGCTGCTTGATACATTCTTGCACAATCGACATCAGAAAACAAAGGTATAATGATAACGTGGAAATGACATACCATCTGGCCAAGCTGCGAACTCGATCTCGGGTACATCGACATCTAATTCACTCATGACGTCTTCCACAGTGCGCCCCTGACCTCGGCGCTTGCCCTTCGACTTTTTCTCTAGCTCTAACAAGCTCTCAGCTTCAGTGCGGAGCTCTGCCTCATAATAAGAATGCGCTTTGCGCTTGATGAAAGGAACGACAAGTAGCTTGAGGTGCTGAGAACTTAGGTTGTGAGGATTGAATTCGGGACCGATAGGAAGGACGTCTTCAGGCCAGTTCTTAATCATGAACTTGTACTGGAAAGCATAGTCAAGAAGCTTCCGCCACTGGACTGCTTTGGGTTGATACCCAAACTTCGCTATTTGAGCAGAATCCAATGAATCGTTGAATTTGGACAAACTTGAGTACTCACAAGTGTGCTCGAGTACCATAATTGGCCATATCCTCCTGTAACGGTCGCGGGGAGCCTCGTTTGGCTTTGAAAGTAGAATCTCGTAAGCCCCTACTCCCCCCCATGAACTGCGGCACGGATATATTGTAGCCTTTCGCTCTGTGAATATATCAGGAGGTAGGAAAAGTCCAGAATAATAAGACGTACTTCGTTGCAGTCACGACCCAATCTAATATTGCGCGAGCATCCAGTTGATTGCTCATTGATCAACTTGACTATGAGGTCGGAGCCCGCGACAAAGCCGATGGCCTGTCGAGCAGCCTCGTCTTGTGTTGTATCAAATATACAGCCGATGGCCTCGACTCCTTCAAGGCGAGAATAAGCAGACAACTGTATTGAGTCATTAGTCGTAATTTAGAATGCGCTAATGAAGTAGAGTACCTTTCTTGCAATATCCTCCCCTCATTGACAAAATGGTCTTGGCCGCGTGATTGATTGGTATTTGCCGCCAGTAACGTTATAGTTGCGAATGATGTCCCACTCTTCGTCATCCTTGCCCATCGCATGATAATGTTTGCGTTGACGTTCTTTCCAGTCGATGATAGCTGAGACTCTCGAGTTAGCATCATATACACCACAGAATGGGGGGGACTGACATTCTTTGTCCTTGCGGGGGTTATTATCCATGAACCAGCGTTTGGTGGGCATTCCAATCAGGACTCTGATCGTGAATGCTTGATGGACAGACCCAGCCTCAATGAGAATAGCGCGCGCGGACTTGCCATACTTGGCGCCAATCACCCGAGCTTCTTCTGCTGTTTTCTGTCCAAGTTCCTGAGCCCTCATCGATGCCCTCCTGACATAGCCGTCCACGCTTTAAATGACCTGAGGGTTCGTCTTCATTCTCACTGTTGTCAATGTCCGGCGTCGGGCCAAAGGACTATACTGGCTGGAGTGGGGTTGCCACCATGTGAAATAGCTGCATGCTTCTTGCGAACGGTTGTCGAGTGAGATGTTTTTTGGGAAGTGTTGGCCAAGGTAGTTTCGATCGCTGAAGACCTTTTCCTGCGCTTAGCAGGCGGTGAAGACGGGCTGTTGTGGTTGGGGTCGAGGTCTTTGTTTGCATCTGACTCATGGGCGGAATCTTGATCAGATGTTGCGGGGCCTTCACGGTAGCTGGTATCCGATGAAGAGCTTTGAGAACCATCATCGAAATGTAAATTGTAGCTGCCCTTCTTGACCCTTCGAGGCCGAAGTCTCCCTGGCTGCGTACAACAGATGACATCAGCCCTCCCCACTAAGAGAAAAGTAAGATAGTACATACCTTGTGAAGTCTCGAAGTCCTTGTATTTTTCGCCACCCTCAGGCTCTTCATCGCCACCCCTCAAGCTCTTCATCGCCACCCTCAGGCTCTTCATCGCCATCCTTGGCGTCGTTTGTCGCTATCCCCTTCTACGTTGTCTTTCACGGTGACAACCGTCAGCCTTCCCAACGATATACTAAATGAAAAATAATATACCTGAAGTCTTTCCACGTACGGAGCCATCATTATCCTCATCCTCATCTTCGTAGCCTGGCTGTGTTCACGGTCTTCATTGGTCATATCATCATCGGCATCATTGTCGCTACCGCCGTTCATATCATCATCCATGCGAGTGTCCGTAACGGGTACGTCATCGTCGATTGTCAGGTGTATCTATGAAAGGGGTTAGTATAGTTATTGTTGTGAATGCCGTAAGTCATTACCTGGGGGATGGTCGCTTTGCAACTCCATTCCAGAAGAGACGGAGTCCGCTGTGGGTTTTAAGTGTTGTTTGCGAGGGCGAGCAAGGATTCGAGCATAGTCCTCAAAGGTCGTACCCGAGGAACGTCGGGGTAAAGGACGAGGTTTTGGCCGGTGAGGGTCATCCGGAGCAGGAGATGACTCGGGGACAGCATTTCTTTGGCGCTTATTATTTTGTTTTGGCGGGGGGGTTGATGGCAACACCACTGCGTGTGCGCATGACATAGGTGCCAGACACTGTGGGGTCATGAGTGCCAGTACCGGTAGCACCACGACGGGCTGCATTTCTGGTAGACGGTGCCATTGAAACGTAGGCGGGCTTGATACTGAGAAAAGGGGTGCTTTACACGAATGTTGAAGCAGGGCAGCTTGTGAAACACGAAGTCTTACAGCTAGATTTCAAGACTCGAAGTCTGACAGGACGATAGAAGAGTACAGAAAACTAATGGTTGCGAGTCAAAAGAAGAAAGATTCTTGTTTAAAAAACACGAACATTGCGGGTTTTAACTAATGGTAAGGCGCCCAATACACATCAAGAAATAATATTCCAAAGTTGTAATCCCGCCCAATCGACACCGAAACGAACAGAGGTACATTGAAAGAACATTGTTAGAAAAATGGAATATTCACCGCAAAGGATCGTATACTAACTTATTGGGGATGGCCCACATTAAAAAGCTTCGAAACTTACGAAAATGAGGGTCCAAATGGGTGATGGGGCGAATATGAGCTTCTCCGCGCGTAAGAGTCCAGGCTACTGGCGGTACTGATGATGCCATGGTCATCATCAAAAATCTCCTCCAGCGTGTCGAGAAAAGAATGCTTACAATTATACGCGCCAGTGTCCCTACCATATTTTGCATACCCCAAACTTTGATTATCTGTTGTAAGTAGAATGAAACGATTGTATAATTGTAAGATGGGGGAGGACGGTACCGATCGGTAGTTGGAATACAAAGATGTTGAGCGTTCAAAATTCCCGCAGACGATGAAATAGAATTGAGTTGCTGGACATGCGCTTGCGCAGAGAACGAATAGATAGTGGCGCAGTGTTGAGGCATCCGACTCGTAGTCAGACAGCCAGACAGTGCTGGATGACGCGAAGTCACCCAGCCCAAAGCGTGTCTGCCTCGAAGGCAGAACCATGCGATCAGGCCAGTCGATGCGGTGGAGACAAGGGTGGGAGATGAGGATGTCGTTGAAAAATCTGCGTGTAATCAATTAGAATAGAGTTAAATGGACACATACATTTGTAGAGGATGGATGTGGGCGAGGTGTTGAGGTAGGTAGACCGTAATCTGACTCGTAGTCAGACGGCCAGATAGCGCTGGATGACACGAAGTCATACAGGCAGAACTTGTCTGCCTCGAAGGCAGACCATGCGATGAGGCCAGAGGTTGAAGATGGGGGCAAACGATGAGGGCAGAGGGCAGACGATGAGTGGAAACGGGGCCAAACATTGATGAGATTACTAAATTGGTCGAAATCAGAAGGGCTTTCCCAGGCTTTGGTCTGGGCTTTCCCACTCTAGGTAAGGGCTTTCCCACACTGAATCAAGTGTGAAGTCCATTTTGAACGCTTTTCCTCATCCTCAACGCCACTCCTCATCGCGGCGGCTCACATTCCCCAGCCTATTCCCCAGCCTCTACAGTCTACCTTCGTGGTGGGCGTCCTTTGAGCAGCAACTTCGTGTTGTTTGCTACTATCGATTGCTTAGACTTCGGTCGGCAGTCTTGTCATCCACCAGCTCAGTATCGTGCTACGACCCGCCTTGATTTATGCTATTATTACTAACATCACGCCCCTCACCAGATCTCTCCCATCTTTCAAGACTCTTACTGCCTTCGTGGGTCTTAGACTTCATAGGTAAGTACATTCGTTATTCGTCACGCTATTATGACTACATTAGGTCTTTAACCAGACTCGCTCAAGACTCCTGTCGCCCTTTACAGTAAGTTCGTTCATTACACTGATTCATGCTATCATCACTGACACCACGCCTTCGTCAGATTTCTCCTGGAATCTTTCAAGACACACTCTCTCGCTATCTGCCTTCGTGGTAGCATTTTAATCGGCAGTGACTTCGAGTCGCTGTTTCGTTTAAATTTCCTTCCTCAGTGACTGCGAGTCGCTGTATCTTTCCCCGTTCTCGATATCACGGTTCCTGGAGCTACAACCATGTCGATTCCTGTCTTCAAGCCATTCATGCGCGATGGTGACCGTACGTTTTGGCATCTTCGTACCTCTACTACTCTTGATTGACGATATCCAGGTTACCTGACTGCCACTGATGCTTTCTGTGTGGCTACATATGGCCACCGAGTAATCACAACTCCCAACATGAAATTCATTCCCCAACCCTTCGACAACGAATCCGACATCATTCAAGCGCAGCGCAGATGGTAGATATTGGGCCCTGGATCCCTTCCAGTGGCCGCAGATGTATGACGACTTATACGCTCGAAGTTTTGCAATCCCACGCCAGGAAGCCTATGCGGACCGACCTCAAGCATGATGTACGCCATGGTTCAGACCAACTTTCGCAAGTGACTTCACGCCCATTTCTCCCGGCAATCCTTTTGGTCAACTCAAGACCGACATTGTCGGCCATCTCAAGCGCTTGTACGAGAAGGCCAATACGCGGGTTAGCAATTACAAGGTTGCAAGGTCCCACAAGGAGGATCATGTAGTTGGGTGGGCGCATGCAATGCGCGCTGTCTACGAGCGCTTCCAGCAAGCCATGGCCTGGCGCGACATCGTCATAATCGTTGCTGAATATCAGCGCCGGTTTCTCGATATCTGGGCGGTTATAGACTATTACGAAATTATCGAGCCTCGCATGCGATTCGTCGACACTACGCACAAGGTTAACCCCAAATGGATGGGTTTGTTTCACCGAAGATGTCGCTATCGCTACGAAGGTGCACGCTGCTGGAGTTCCTGTCTGGCTTATTCGCGATGCCAGACTTGTCAATGCCAACATGAACATCGTCAAAGTCGTTTCCTTCACACCACCCGATGACCTCGTCATCGGCATGTATCATGATCCCGTCAAACTCTTCGCCCAACCATTCGACATCATCAACAGAGGGTCCCAATAATCGCAAGCGTCATGAGGCCGCTCGTCAGCCGTATTCCAACTTTGAGAAAGCTACCGGTTCCAAAACCCCAAGTGGAACAGATGGTAACGAGGGAGTCATTGGTAGGAAGGGCGCGCGTAGACAAAGGGAAGGCCAAAATGAGTGCCAAGCCTGCGCCGTGTAAGTTCAGCATTCTTCTTTCATGGTTGTTGTGACTAATTAATTCCTCAGACAATGCAACCGCTCCGCGTCAGAATAAAGCTGTATCTGGCCGTGACAAGTGGTCTGATATAGATCACCCTTATATGCCGCCAATGAACTCTTTCTTCAAGATAGCGTTGGAGGACGCAAACAAAGATATTATTTGCATCAAGCATCCCAGAGACAAAATGGATGATGGGTACTCGCTTCCCGATCCAGGTTTATTCGTTAACGTTCTTTCCCCGCAATCCTTGGTGAAGTACCTTGCCAACTGGCTGGCATGCCGCCCTACCTGGATAGAACGTGTCTATGACGAAAGGCCTCGACCTCTTCCTCGCGCCCAGAACTGGCGCGATTTCTTGATATCTCAGCACGCTCAGGAACCTTCGAACACGCGGACGTCCGGCAAGACCAGCAAGTCGAAAGCAGCGACTGCTTTACTTTTCCAAAAGGAAGTTCCGGTACTGCGGGCCTTGTGGGCAGGACCCACAAATGTTCACTGGCGTGGAAAGGATATAGCCATTTCCACGCTCGACAATCCCCCCGCAGATCTCGCACGCCAAATCGTATATGAAATCTGTGAGCAAAGTTTTCGATATGAGCTTCTGGACCTGGATGAGCATCTTGGGCGCGATGCACGTAAGGACAAGGAGGCGAGGAAGGAAAGGATGGAGCTTCTTCGTAGCATCTTCCCGTCGAAGTCGTTGAAAGTTTGGAACAGGGACTTACCTCAAGAGAACGACGGACTCAATGCGCCATCTTTCGACGCCGCTTTACCATATTTCGAAAGTTTCCGCAAGGTGTTGTCAGCGTGGGAGCACTTTCCCGAGTCCCTCAAACAACCTTTTGATGCTACCGGACGTGAGCACAACATATGGAAGGGGATGAAGGAATGTTGTCTCTTTTACGTTCAGTCTTATTTCGACAATACTGGTCGTCCACCTGTCGTTCCTCACTTACTGTATTCGGTCGCCTAGATCTAGATGCTGTGTGCTCTTTTCCCATCGCAATCATTGTCATCTTACGAATTTAATTCACATATACCCCCAATAGTCAATAATTTGTATACCACCTTGTGTTACCCATTGCTGTTGCAATCACATGGGATTTTGTCATGGTTGAACAGGTTATCTTAGATATCAACGTTTATTTTCCGCATACCGCTAATATTTCAGTTTCACAGAGCAGAGTGTACACAAACAGGTAGAGTTCCTTCCTTCACATTTGCTAGCCCTCATTTGCTCCAAAGGTTGATCGACGTATTCGACCACTTTTTCGTCTGTGTATTCGACGCAAGTTTGGGACTTCGAGTCCCTCCTAGTAGTTGACTTCGTGTCGACGTTGACCTTGGTGCGGGCTTCGTGCTTGCCTTCGACTATCTCCTAGTCGACTTCGGGTTGACACTGACCTTAGTGCGGGCTTCGTGCTTGCCTTCGTGTTGACACCAACCTTAACGCGGGCTTCGTGCTTGGCTCTCAATATCTCGTTATGGTCTCATCCAACCCTATCGCTGGGCCGTCCACTCCACCCTCTCACAATACGCAGCACGAACTCATCACTTCTTCAATGGTGACGAGGAGGCGGCGACCGCAGCAAAGCAGCAAGTTTCATCTTCCTATAGCCCCCCCACTACTCGTACTTCCCGGAAGAAAACGCCTCACCCAACAATCACTCAATAATCCAGGAAGGTCACAGCAGCAACAGCCTTTGCGCGATGCCGATACTGCTAACCAGCATGATAGTCCATCCGCTGGGAATACTTCAGAGCGTGAAGAACACTCGTCTTTCTACAGCTCACTACACTACGTCTCCGATGGTGATTCAATCCTACCTTCCCCCTCGAAGGGCCGCCAAAAGAAGATGAATCAGTGGCGACGCTGGACAAACGAAGTCATTCCTTCCTTGATCGCTCCATACCTTACATACTTGCGCAAATCGACTTCTCTTCGCGATCGAATTGAACTGCAGCCAGATGGAGTTGCTACCTTTCAGTGCAAATCGTCTTGTCGACGGAGGGTTCTCGATATCACTTGCATACTCTTCAATCGTATGTCTCTCTTATTACCTGAGTTATTAGTTGTCTGATAATATCGTAGATATCGAGATATTACGAATTGAGTGCTGCACTTGCGCGCCTGCTCCCCTTCAGCTCCTGTCTCGCGGTTACTTTGCCTGCGCTCCCATCGCTCCTTCCCTCGCTGTCGACCTTCAGTTGCTGGAACTTGTCAAAACCTTGTTCGTACATACCACTCCCAACACAACTGCTTGGTGCGAAACACTCGAAGTCTTTCTGGCTGGCCGCGGGTATCACCTTACCACCAAGGTGAGTCAAGTGCCTATACTGAGTTTTGAAGTATCAATATTTTTATAGGATAATCTTCGTCGTCGGTTTGGTAACGCCTATCATTGGTACTCTGTACTCTTCATGAGTGCTGATGATCACCTGTCCAATGTCATTGGAACTCATCGCCCACTTCCACCGCCGTCAACTGAGGGACTAACACGTCCAAGTGACTATCTAAGGTCTCGTTGTCCGATTTGTTTTGGCTTGGATGATTGGCGAAAAAGTAGAACTCTTAATCTCAAGTAAGTTGTTTCAATATTAGCAACTAAAACAATTCTAAAGTATATGATAGACCTGACGTCCATACTTGTATTGACGCATGCTTCACTCAAAAACGTTCATCGGACCAACGCGGTGGAGGGCCAGATCCCCCAAACCCAGTCAGATCGGTTTTCCTTTCGGACGATGAGGTGACATCGATGGAGGTTCATGTGCGGAGTTGTCGCGGCAGACCCCTTGATCGGGGGTCGCAAGAGAAAGCGACCTGCAGCCACAGAAGAGGAGGGGGATGACTACGAGGATGGCATGCGAGTCCCGACGTCTGTGCTAGATGGCTGCGGTGATTCTTTTCTTGCCGCTGATGAGAAACGTGAAAAGGCTAGTACCCAATTTTTTGCAGATACAGGCGTGATGGCCATGCTATGTCGGCACGATCGTGTATTATGGCTCGCCAACATGACGTCGGCGGGAGAAAAGCAACACTATGCTCTCGCCCTCATCCAGAAACTTTTCGATAATCTCCCTACCGATATGACCGTTGGCCTGTTGTATGACATTGGCTGTCAGCTTCATCGAAGTTGTCTCAAGTACCGACTCCTCGATGATGCGGTTCTTCGCCGTATAACTTTCGCGATATCAGTCTTTCACGCCTACGGCCACCAATGGGCATGTCAAATTATATACCATCCTCGCAAATGTGAAGGCTTTGGCCTTTCGGATGGAGAAGGTTGCGAGCGTTTATGGAGTGCACTGAAACATCTCATTGCTCCGCTACGCGTTTCTGGGGTGAGTGTCTCTGTTTCGAAAATGATTGCATACGAGCTATAGCCGCTTATGACCATACTTGCCATGGTCGTATTATTCATTCACCTCTGACTATACTTTACATGTTTGCTTCTTACTGACCGCTTTTTCAGTTTCATCAGCGACTTTTTGTCCTCAACACTCAAGTCCGGCACCTCGATGAGAAGAACCTTAGTTTATATGGCAACTGGTTGATCCGGAGGTGGAATAACTGCATCAAGAAGAAGAGTACTGCAACGCAGGCTCTACGTGAGCTTTCAGTCGATGAGATCTGTGTACGCCAGGAATGGCAATCGCAAGTTGAATATCAGACGAAACCCCTGCCTCGTAAGTGCTACCGTTCGTGATGTACAATTACAATATTCATGCACGTGAACTCGACAGGAAGATCGAAGACAAATAATGACGAGGAAATCTCAAAAATTCTCTCCCTTGAGAAATCTCTTATTGAGATTGATGGAGCGTTGCGACGCATGGAAACGCAACTTTGTATGGGAAATGTTGACAATCTCACTGACTACAATCTTCGTCTCATTGAAGAGCGCGCTCACCGATCAAGAGTCGCAGACACTTTGAGCCGCTGGAAGACAAGACTTGGCATCAGTCAGCGCACCCGTCTAGAACAACTACGTCGCAACATATATCTACAAGTCCGTTTAGACGCTCAAGCTCTTAAAACGCGTATCCGCGAACGACTTCGACAGCGCAAGTTCGAAATTGAGAAGCTTGAACGCTCTTACAGGCAAGCTGTAAACGGTACTTATGTTCTAACTTGTACATGAGGACCTCAACTGACTGCATTTTTTTGTCACAGAGCGCAAGCTTAATTCCCATGTCGATGCTGCAATCCAGCGGCGCAATCCTACGATACGAAAGCTCGTGTCCACATATAATAACTTATGTGCTGATCTTAGTGCTCTTATCAGACAACGCCGCAGTCCTCCGAATGCTATACCACCCAACCCCATCTCTCCTACCGGTATTTTTGATCTTGATATTGATGCTGATATTTGGGAGGACATTGGACTTGACGATGTCGTGCCGGAACCCCCTGATTGGCTAGCTGATGAGGTCACACGTGCTGCGATCAGACTGCTGCTTGAGATTGACCGATGCAACGAAGAAGAGTCTCGTGTGAAGGTAGAGCGCTGTGCTCTGCAAGAGTGGGCCATGCGTGAGTGGGATGGTCTACAGAGGGCGCGTGCACATGCAAGTGAGTTTTGGACGCACCTCACTAATATTCCATGCTGACTTTCGAAGAAGATGATGAAGCGATCCTCTATCACATGAATTGCCGTGCTCGACAATTCATTGTCCTTGTACTGGGGTGGCAGACGAAGGTTCGTCCCATTCCATGTGCATGGCCTATGCCTGACTGCTGGGGGCCGTCTCAAACCGAACTTGCTAATGGGACACCTGTGGTGTACCCTGATGACCCTGATGACGAAGATCATGTATCGGATGATGGAGATGACTGGGAATCTGATATTGGCTGTGGTGATGAGGAGCTTATGGATGTTTTAGAAGATATTGCATTAGCGGATCAGTATAGAGGGCAAGAGGAACATGACATCGAGGGTGACTATGTAATTCATGAATCATTGATAGATAGCCCAACAAAACGTGTTAGATTTAATTTGTAGTACTCTAGGTGTGCTGCACAATCTAAATCTGATGAGGAAAATGTAATTGGTACTTGATATCAGAGAGGTCGAGAATGTGCATATCACGTGATTTGACCATTATGGTCAGAAATTTCCAAAGGCGCCTCGCAAGGGACCCCACTTGAGTTTGATTGAGGGGTTGCAAGAGCACCTGAAAATTTTCCAAGTTAATTGGAAAGAACTTGCCTGTGTGTTGCACAGAGCCGCAGTGCAAGGAGCTGGTCAATTTACCCTCACTTGCAATATTTCCGGCTTCCAAGGCACTTCAACAAATGGTGTTGGTAGGATCAGTGGGAAGGCCCGGTTGCTGATCGAACGGTAGGTGGAAGAGCCCAGATGATGCATATATGGTCGGTGGGAGAGCCCAAATGGTGTTGGTAGGGTTGGCGGGAAGGCCCGGTTGCTGATCGAACGGTAGGTGGGAGAGCCCAGAGGATGTGTATATGGTCGGTGGGAGAGCCCAAATGGTGTTGGTAGGGTTGGCGGGAAGGCCCGGTTGCTGATCGAACGGTAGGTGGGAGAGCCCAGAGTATGCGTATATGGTCGGTGGGAGAGCCCAAATGGTGTTGGTAGGGTTGGCGGGAAGGCCCGGTTGCTGATTGAACGGTAGGCGGGAGAGCCCAGAGGATGTGTATATGGTCGGCGGGAGAGCCCAAATGGTGTTGGTAGGGTTGGCGGGAAGGCCCGGTTGCTGATTGAACAGTAGGCGGGAGAGCCCAGAGGATGCATATATGGTCGGCGGGAGAGCCCAAATGGTGTTGGTAGGGTTGGCGGGAAGGCCCAGTTGCTGATCGAATGGTAGGCGGGAGAGCCCAGAAGATGCGTATATGGTCGGCGGGAGAGCCCAAATGATGTTGGTAGGGTTGGCGGGAAGGCCCGGTTGCTGATTGAATGGTAGGCGGGAGAGCCCAGAGGATGCGTATATGGTCGGCGGGAGAGCCCAAATGGTGTTGGTAGGGTTGGCGGGAAGGCCCGGTTGCTGATTGAACAGTAGGCGGGAGAGCCCAGAGGATGCGTATATGGTCGGTGGGAGAGCCCAGTTGCTAATTGAATGGCAGGCGGGAGAGCCCCGATGATGTGTATGGGGTGGGCGGGAAGGCCCAGATAGTACTAGAGAGGTAGGCGGGAGAGCCCGAACAGTGCCATTAGCTAGTCAGATTTATCTATCCCCCCCCCTCTAGATAGCATCCCAAATTGAGATTGGCGCCTACATTCCTCTCTTCACCTCTCATACCTCCATTAGAAAGATTTGCTTCATTGGCGATGACAAACAATTGCCACACTATGGTCAGGATGATATCCACGACCTGAAGAGCATCTTCGAGGTCAAGCATCTCAAGGACCATGCCCTCTTCCTGAACACACAATACAGGATGCCTCCTCAAATTGGAAACTTCATCTCTCAAGCTGTATATGATGGCCTACTCGAGTCGAATATGCAACACCCCGTCACGAATGAGAGGATGGCTTATCATTTTATCAACATTCCCAGCCAGGAACAGTAACATAGAAATAGCCGGAAGAACCTTGGACAGTGCCAAACCATTTTCCATATTGCTACCATATTGCAAGCAAAGAATAAGCGATTCCGCATTATCACCCCTTACGACACTCAGCAGACATGAGATAAGTAAAGCTCCCACATTTTATTGCATATTATCTTTGCCACCCCCCCTTCCTTGCACACCCCACCCCCCCGTCGTCTTATGACAGACTCGCAAGTAAAGCTCCCACATTGTATTGCATATTATCTAATGCCACCCCCCCTTCCTTGCACACCCCCCTGTCGTCTTATGTTAGACTCGCAAGTAAAGCTCCCACATTTTTTTGCATATTATCTTTGCCACCCCCCTTCCTTGCACACCCCCCCGCTTTGTCTTCTAACAGACTCGCAAGTAAAGCTCCCACTATTGCATATTATCTTTGCCACCCCCCCTTCCTTGCACACCCCCCCGTCGTCTTATGACAAACTCGCAAGTAAAGCTCCCACATTTTATTGCATATTATCTTTGCCACCCCCCTTCCTTGCACACCCCCCCCCCCCCGCTTTGTCTTCTAACAGACTCGCAAGTAAAGCTCCCACATGTTATTGCGTATCTGAGTCTGTGCCACCCCCCCGCCTTGTCTTCTAACAGACTCGCAAGTAAAGCTCCCACATTTTATTGCATATCTGAGTCTGCGCCACCCCCCCCCGCCTTGTCTTCTAACAAACTCGCAAGTAAAGCTCCCACATGTTATTGCATATCTGAGTCTGTGCCACCCCCCCGCTTTGTCTTCTAACAGACTCGCAAGTAAAGCTCCCACACTTTATTGCATATTATCTAATGCCACCCCCCCTTTGTTGCACACCCCCCGTCGTCTTATGACAGACTCGCAAATAAAGCTCCCACATTTTATTGCATATTATCTTTGCCACCCCCCCTTCCGTGCACCCCCCCTGTCATCTTATGACAGACTCGCAAGTAAAGCTCTCACATTTTATTGCATATCCAAGTCTGTGCCACCCCCCTCTTTGTCTTCTAACAGACTCGCAAGTAAAGCTCCCACATTTTATTGCATGTTGCTCGCAAGACAACCTCATTACTCAATGACTAGTGCTGCACTCAGTTAGACTTCTCTTACGTTTAGGACGCTGTTTCAAGCCAAAAATCCTGCAGGTTTTTGTCCCATATCAAATCTTGTCTCAAGTGCATATACTGGCCTTGCATACCTAGTACTACTCCTTCTATGGATGTACAAATCGTGAATTTTTATGCCGTCAAAATGTCTGAAAAAGGACCCCTATCACCCCTATTTATGATGGGAAAGCCCTCCTGATAAATGCCCTGGGACATCCCAGAGACATGCTAGAGTGATCCCAGTTGGGATTGGGAAAGATCAAAAATAGGTCCTTGGGATGGCCCAGATACTTGCTTCAGTATGGACCGGGACATCCCAGTACATGGGGTAAAATACTGGGAATACCATCCTAGAACACACCCACTAGGTCCTTTGCTAGCCACAAACACATAGACCTAAGAGGTCATTTCAAGTGGTTGACTGAAGTGCCTCACACGGTTTCACCTACATCGTCCAAGCGCGATGCTCGTTATCGAATTGGCCAGAGTTTCGAATGTTAAGGAAACAGGGAGAACACTGGGAGCATTTTTGTTCGAGGACATCCTATGCAGATGGGGGGAGTTGAAGAAATCATCACGGACAATGGTATGCCCTTCGTAGCAGCTGTAGACTGGCTATCAGCCAAGTATGGTATCTGGCACATTCGTATATCAGCATACAACTCCAAGGCAAATGGCATCGTCGAACGCTCTCACAGGACTATCCGCGACTCCCTCGTCAAAACCTGCAACAGCGATATCACATCCTGGCCCACCTTCACTCACCAAGTCTTCTGGGCTGATCGTATCACAACCCGAAGAGCCACGGGACACACTCCGTTCTTCATGGCACACGGTACCGAGCCCCTTCTACCCTTCGACATCACCGAAGCTACATTCCTTCTTCCTGACATTCCAACTCTCCTCTCAACTAAGGACCTGTTAGCCATGCGCGCTCGCCAACTAGCCAAACAGGAAGAAGACTTAGCCGAAATTCATGACCGTGTGCTCAAAAGCCGCTACGCATCCATCTGTGACTTCGAGAAACGTTTTGCTAACACCATCCACGACTATGATTTCACCCCCGGCTCTCTCGTCCTTGTACTGAATAAAAAGATCGAAGCAGCATCCAACACTAAATGCAAGCCTCGCTACTTTGGACCCATGATTGTACTCTTGCGCTCTCAAGGAGGCTCTTACCGTCTGGCAGAGGTAGACGGCTCAGTCTCCAAACTCAAGTTTGCTGCTTTCTGTCTCATTCCTTACCTTCCTTGATCCCCGACCTCTCTCAACGTCACGCAATACCTTCATATCGAGAACCTTGCGGGTACCCTTCCAGACAAAAACTAGATGCATCTCCCTTCTTTCCTTTCCGTTTTGCCGTTGTTTCATTTTGATATTTGAATACTTGCTCTCTTTGACCAATTCAAGCACGATACAAATTTTTTTAGTTAGAGGATCGACCAAGGATGGTCGATATTCGAAGTAGGGAGGTGATGTAAGGACTGGGTGTCCTTTATGCACCGACCGCTCTCCAAAAACAAGATGTACGAACTACATGTTCGGAGTCTTCTGCGTGAGTCACTGATGCGAAGAGTGTTACTCATCGCATCCGAGTCACGCGGATACATTCTCTTCTTTGTCATTTTACCTTTCAGTGCCTTTCTTACCCCTCATATCACACCACTCCTGTTCCTACATTCGAGTATTTTCACTTCACTATTGAGCATTTTCACGCCGCATCTGGCTTAATCCAAGTATTCAAAACGTATATATAGTGCCCATGTACACTGATACCTACAGCGAAATCAATAGTCAGAACCCCGCTCCAAGTACGACCAGAAAAACCTCTAAAAGCATCAGTTCACGTGTTACACCACGTCTAGTTCACCTCTCCTCCTGTTTGGTTCTTACCCCGTTTTGTTCACAATTCCCGATCAAACTCACACTCAGCCTTACATCGTTCATGCTTTGAGAGCTGCTTGACGGTATTCTGTTTATTGGTGAATGGGTAAAGCGCCTTGATCGCCTGATGAGCGAGTTCACCCTATAATCTACATTGAATTTAGAAACTCAAACTGATAACCAACTGGCGCCTACTATTTGCATCGTGAAAGAATCGGTCGTTCCAAATAATTTGATACACTGAACATAATTTCCAAGAGCGTGGAACTTATAAGTTCTCATATTAAACGATTTCTTCTTTGGAGATGATGATGGTGCGTCAGTAGTCTGGTTTTCTTTAAGTGCTTCGCGTTGATACCATGCAGCCCTTTCCTTCGGAAGTTCAGTAGTATCATAGTTATCACAGACCTGACAACAAAACTTGCGAAGCTGCTCAGTGAGAGAAGTAAGTGATTGTGACATAGAATCCAGAGTTAATTCGGTGTGCAGCCGCAATTTTGCGTAAGCGTGCCATTCAGCAAACCTGAATAGTAGGGTCTGCACTATTGTGTCATGCGGGGTTGGCAGGAGTCCCTCAAAAATGGGCATAGCACACTGCAATAACATCAGTAATGATCTCTAGTAAGAAACAACAACGACCTGTAGGATATCCTCGAAGTCTCTTGCAGCCAGCCTCTTCATACTCAATGTATCATCAGAGAACCTTCGGATAACACCTCGGCCGAAAGTGGGCACATGTCTGAACCTGCAGGTATGGTAAGCCTTTCTGCGAGTTTTGGATAACGAGGTCTTACCTTTGGTTGAGTGTGATTACAACTTCAGCACCATTGGGAAGTGCATATAAGAGGCGGATCAAATGACTGAAGAGACTCTTCCAAGTCCCTAATTCACACTCATGCATAATATCAACGACCAACATGCGAAATGGGTCGAGCCCGAAGCTGCCAAGTTTTTGGGCGAAGATATTCTGCATGCCATATATCAGGAAGAGTAAATAGGACGAGTAAGATACTCACGATAGTCGGAACCCATGACTCACTGGAGAGGACCTTTTCGACCGCAATGCCATCAACCACATACCCGGACTTATATACAATGTCCCGAGCAGTCTGTATCTTCTGTAAGCAGTAAACCCTTAGATCTTCAATTCGCCCACACATATCTTTCATAAATCCAACACGGTCGGCTTCCGATTTTGTTACCAGGCAGCACGGACAAAGACAAGACCCCATGTCTTTGATGGTCGCAATGAGAATCCTGTTTTTCACATTACAGCAGCGTGTAACAGGCGTCTTTGAGATCACTCACTTTTCTGGATAGTCGGCAGAATATGTGAATATTCGGGGAAACACACGGCAAAGTATACCATCAGCGCATCTCATTACAATACCATGGCGGTATGCATGGAGGAATTCTTCGTCCAAAAGAGTATCCCAACATCCCTGGAAGAGCTCTCTCCAGCAGTGGGTGTAGAGAGTGGCTATCCCACATTTTGTAAAGACTCTGAGGGTTCGAAAAGTATCTTTGATTCGACCTGGAAGCTACGCCCAGATGTGAAATCACTTCGAGCAATCCGCGTAAATGACACTTACAGACGGCAGGAATCTGATTAAATGACAAGCCCCAGAGCCGGGCTTTGCACGAGCATACTTTGACAGATTGCCAAAAAATAAGTATAATGGCCATGCCGTTGCGTTTCCGAAGTTGGTGAGTTGTGTTGCATCCAAGGAAAACATTAAGCCAGCAATTACTCGCTCAAGAGTACAATCAGGCTCTTTGGACTGCTTCTGTAGGTCGTCGTGGGCTTGTATCCACGCATCTGACGTGTAAAGTTCATCATAGATACGATATGTGCATCCATCATTTGGGTTGGTCCAAAGATGGCGAAACAGCCAGAGATGAAATGCTTTAGCTTGAGTGTCTGCAAATGCCTCATGAATGGCACTGGCCAACGGTTGATAGTGAAACCCAGGGACTTTAAAGGGATGACCACCGGAAGCATCAACCTTCCGACCTGGGACTTTTATTGTCACATCCATCTCTATCCAACCTTCCTGGAATATTACTGCAGAGGGCACATCAGCGTTTGGTGAATTTTGATCTGGAATGTCGAAGAGTTTCAAATACTTCCTCATACTGAAGCCTTGCAGATTGATGGCGTCGAAATCCTCTGCAAGCAACACGTCACGGACCAGACGTGAAACCTCCACTTCAGACTTTCTGGTACTTCCGCTGGTCATCCAGTTGAGCAGCTGATACACAGTCATGTTTGGAAAGGGATGTGGAGGTGGAGGAATTGATGTAAGAGGCTGTAATGTTGGGAATTTTTTGGCCGGTAAACGTGAGGGAATGAAAATGTCAGGTTCATAAGATGGGCATTGTGGGTAATCATGAAATAGACCAAATGCTCCAATGACATTGCGAAGGGATTCGGTAACTAGGAGGATTACCCTGCGGATAACGCTGCTAGTTGGCAGTACATCATGTGTCACTGAGTGAGTATCTTGTATCACATCCTGAGTAGAGGTTTCGATGTTGTGGACAACATGTTCCACAGGCTCAGTGAGCCGATATCGCTTTGGTAGTCTGATGTGTCTTTGAGGTTTAGTGCAAGCTATTTCATACATTAGCATATGTGAAAGTGCAAGGATCTATTTCTCACCGATACAATCCAAGTTCACATTGATGGCACTGGGAAGAGCGCGCGATTCACCCGAAATTGAGTCATCTGACATGAAAGCGGTCGGTGCAAGAAATCAATAAAGTTACCAGACTTACCTATCACCATTGATACATCAAGATCCTGACTCCCTGCCAGTGCATTGGTGGCATCTGTGGCGCCAGTATCTGGGTCAACATCTATAGAGGACTCAGACGCAAAAGACAAGGGAGCAATCTCTTCAACAGCTAGATCTTCAGGAAGCCGTGCCTGCTCCTGCGACCTAGTATTACTTGCAGAACTCTCTGCCGGAGCGACGAAACCCTTGAAAATTGCTTTGTTAGTATCCAATCTGAAGTCCCGAGTGACATAAACCTTACTAGAGGGCCAGATTACTTGTCTTTGAGTGCCTTCACGGCTATTGCGGTATGGGCACGATCTTTCCGTTTCTAAAAGACAACAACCATCATTGTCTTATATTCCACGCATGTTTTGTGGTGCAAAGTAAGAGCACACTGATCTTGCAATGTCTGTAGGCACCCTTGGGCGCCACAAGAAAGTTCAACCATCAAAGCAAAGCAAAAAATTAAGATGACGGCTGCAGTGATAGAGCCTTGGATTCTAGAACAAAGTCGGACCATAGGTCTGTTAGTTCAGTGAAGATGCACCATGGAATTAACTAACTGGGCACGTTATCACCCGTGACAACAGTGAGCAGGGGTGGGAAATAGGATGATGAGCTACGGTAACATACAATCCAACATGTGTGCTTGTGCTTTCGGCTACTTTTATGATGAGTACTTGGTGCAGTATTTACCGCGCATAGTCCTGTGTGTGTGTGTGTGTGTGTGTGTGTGTGTGTGTGTGTGGGTGGGTGGGGGGATTGGAATACGATGTCTCATTCAACAACACCTCAAAATGCTCTTCCATTGGCAAGTCAAAAATAAGTAATAGTGTGTACATGTGAAGATTGACAGGGAGCTTAAGATCAGAGGGCTTTGCAAAAATGAAGTCGTCTCGGTTGTCCTTGTCCATGACCAGATTACCTGATGGCGTGGACAAGTCGTCAAAGTCACCATACAACTTCGTGTCTGAAAGGAAGGCAGTAGTTGTCTCATACGACACTTTTAGGAGGGGTGAAGGGTTACTTGAGAGACCCCTGCGGTTGAACGGCTTGTAGGCGCCTTCAAATATCCGGCCGTTAATAGGATCGTGAGTAAGTGAGCTGCGTGCTTAGCCAGTAAAGATCTGACCATATAATCTGCAATGAGTTCCAGATGCCTCCCATCAACATCAATCTTGTAGGCATCAAATACTCCACCAACCTTGCATAATATCGCAGCACGCGCCATCTGCATGCCATAAGCCTTGAGGATGGAGTAGATGTCATTGGAATAGATAGTATCCAGATCGATGATGTTGTTATCTGTTGCGCCTGTAAATTGCCAGATACCCTGCAAGTTGGATTCATTGGTAGTCAGCTAGATTTGCTCCCAGCTCAGGTCGAACCATACAATAGTGTGCTCGTATTTTCACCACTCCGCGTTCCTTTACAACCGCACTAAAACAATCTGTGATGCCAGGAATCTCCCGCATAATAGTCTTCAAACAAGTGTGCCCAACCAAAAATTTAGGAAGTCTGCAGGAAACTGAAACTTTATGAGGTAACGGCAAAAAAACACAAGGTACAAATGACACAAACCTTGAGCCGAATAGAGCATTTTGACTTCATAAACACGAAGGAATTTGCTTGAGGGAAGATATCCATGAAGGCGTCTGCTGCGACTTGAGTTTGTGCATGAATAACCGTCGGACGACCAATTCTGTTGTCTTCGTCTTCACCATCCTTTGTGTCTGAGACATAAACCGCCCCGATAGCGGCATCATGCAAGTCCCTTTCACTGTCATCGTCAGGCTCGTAGGATGTCTGCTCCTTCTGCCTCGCTTTGCGTCAACAGCGTCACCATCCCCTTGCTCAATCTGGCCATCGTCATCATTACCATGGCTTGGGCTCTCACCCTCATCCTCGCCATCTTCACCCTCCGCCTCACCAGCGGCCGATTCTTTTGATCTCTTCCCTTCCCAAGCTGCGCTATCTGGCCCTTCAGATCTGTGTCGATGTTCTTCATTTCCGTCCGAATCTCCTTGAGTATTAATGGGAACACCACTGCAAACACAGCGAGAACTTCCTGGGACAGAATGTCATACTCATTGGTGTATTCTTCTGTGAGGAAGAAGACGATGGCTATAACGAATTCGATCCGGCATGCATCGCTCTGCACAGTCAAACACTCTCCGACCATCACATTGTCAACCAGCTGAAACAACGTCAATTTGCTAGCCTGCTTGCAAAAGATGTCAATGTCCAACTGGGACATGCCAAGCGCAACTTCCATAGTCATCGAAGGTGTCTTGGGCTTTTGTGAAGCTGTCATCACAATCTCCCGCAACCGAGGAATACCCAGTGTGACGTTGGCAGCTCCGTGACCTACATCAGAAGTATAAATTTCAGCATGTTGGCAATTTTATAACGGATGAATAATAGTAAGCTAATCTTACCCTTGTTCACACTGGAGTCCTTAAACATGACGGCCCTGCATTTCTCCAAGTGCAACCTTGCCTGCTGAGTGAAGAACAGATTTGCACCCTCAATGATGTACTTGAAGTGGGGCTTGCCTTCTGTATCCGTCAAAGCAGCAACATTGGAGATGTTCACGAGTTTCCTTGCAAAGACAAGAAGGGGTGTTGATTTCATTTGGCTCGATATTTACATCTGGTGAGATGGTGTATCGTGCTGCATAGTTGACACGTTTACCCTGCCAAGAAAATCAAATAATATGCACTCAGCAAAAAACTATTCCGTACCATCATATGTTTATAAAAAAGACCCCCCTTCTTTTTGGGCTCCTGCTTGACACCAACTGGGGGGGGGGGTTACCGTTGTGGACAGGCATAGGATTTTGTTGCTGTTCATGAGGCTATTGGCGTTGGCTTGCAAATGAATGGGTCCCTCGAGTAAAGCACTAAATAAATGACGCCGTGTCATACCGTCAACACCTGATTGCTTCACAGAAGCGGCATGCAGATCTGCATTTAAATCATGCAATCTACACGACGTATCCGATACCCTGGGCAAAAACTCATTCTGGGGGTGCTCGAACAATGTTTCATCCAGTGTAGCAGGCGAACTAAATGAGTTGGCAGAACAGGGATCACTTCCATGAAGAACATGTTGACAGATGCCAATGACAGACCTGCAGCATTTAGGGGAGAGAAGGGGCCATGTCAGCCAAAGACAAGGGAACAAATCTCAGGCAGTTACGGACAAGAAGATGCAAATGAGCACGGTATTCTTCTGGTGCCATGACACGCTCATTGTGGCCGCGTGTGATCTTGACTTTACCATTTGCAGCACGAAGAAGTCCGTTCTCTTTCAAGAGACGGGTAACTTGGAGTTCCTCTTCCTCGTCTGAGTATGTCGGCTCCTCGTCAGGTTCCGAGTCAGATTCTGAGTCTATGTCCATGGTATTCAAAGGTTCAGAGCGAATTTTTGAAGCATTCACAGCTTGCTGCTGGAAAAAGAGGACATCTGGCCTTTTAAGGCTGAAAGCTCCATGCTGGTTTTTTTGCTTGATGGAGATATCATATTCAGCTATTTTAGTGAATCCCTCTTTGCGGAATGTGTAGGCGAAGCTGTTATCTTGCTAAGCCAAAATTTGACATACAGCAAAAACAGCTAATTCACGCACCACAACCTTCATTGCTACATTCTTTCATGATAGTTGTTCTCGTAAACTCTTGAATGAGATCTGTCCGGTCCTGATAGACAAGATTGTCCATGTAGTGATCCCACTCGCTGCCAGAAGCCTTGCTGAGACGCACCATAACGAATAAGTTAACACGGGATTCCGATTCAGAAATGGTTTCGTCACGACTGCCTTCATCATCGTCACTGGCCGTGTGAGATATTGTCCACATCTAGTGCAGCCTACAGGAGACTATGTTCCAACAGGCGGAGTTTGGCGACATGTTTGCAGATCTAACAAGGAGCGCTTCAGTCAAGGAGAATGAACGGAAGGGCATGTGCATACCACTGATCGACCTAGTTTGAATCTATACTTGTTGCACAAAGAACGTTGTACATGTTCGCCATGAACAAAGGGTAGCACACAGGAGCAGGGAGTTCAATGTGACCGAAGTGGCCTGGGCACGTGAGTCAATTGACATGTTGCATAGCTAGATGTCAAGCGTCAGCGCACCTGTCCCAAGGCCACCGAGAGCTAGGCACTCACATGTCCTGACGATCGCTGGGACCAAGCACATGATCATACAGGCTACCGATGTTCGGCCTGTTCAAGACATACAAGAATACCGTGCAGAATCTACTTGATGTCCTCCACTGTCAGGAATGAAAAAGATATGCTTGAGACAGTAGACGGAATGGAACATGACATGTTCATGGCGGACACAGTGGTAGTTGTTCAGTGAAAGGTGCCGATTGGGATTCAAGAGTTCGGCATCTTTATATATTTTGGGGTCATGGGTCATGGACCTATCTCACATATGTGAGCTGGATCGGCTAATAAAATGAAAAAAGACTCACCAGACATTGCACATGATCCACGACATACGAGGAATACGAGAGCCCTCATATTCATCATCTTCCATCAGGCTATGTGGAACAAGATTAATGATGTCTGTTATACGTAGTCTCTGCGTCAGCAAGGTGTGAGCAGCCCAGCAAACCACCTACAGTGTTGGTTGCAGCTGAGCCAGAGCGAAGAGTATGGCGAAGGAGTGATGCGAGCATCTTGTCTCCATATACACTTCCAGCAGCGTGCATGAGGACCTGCTCTTCCAAGGGCAGTAAACAGCGAGATTAATGGCAAGCAACAAATGACGATGGAGCAGTGCCATCGAGCTGACCAGTGCGTTTATAGGGATTAGCATAGTCGTGTGTGATAGTAGTAATACTCCGCACAACAACTTAACGAGTTGCAATGTAAGGCTCCTGGATGCATCTTTCAAATCTCAACCTCGCAGTCAATGCCCATCTCTTGCACTGCGTGCATGTCTGGTAACTGACTTGGGACTGTTGCGAGGGAAAGTTAATTCAGTACAATACAGTATGACCAATATGAGACGAACATAACGGCAAGGAATCTACTATCCATCAAGGTTGAAATGCTATTCCATTGTCGAATTTGATTTCTTCCGCCAGGCGGACATAATCTTTAGTCAATTTGCAACCATAGGTGAAGCGAAGTACAAGAGAGGCGACATGTCTGCGCACTTCACTCAGTGAAATCAGAACTACGAATTTGGTCGGTGCCTTACAATGTCAACTTTCGCCGTCTTTACAGACATCAATGATAACATCAAGCCTTGACGGTGGCCCTGAGAACCATAGCCGATAAGAGTGAGGACATCCTTCTTGAAGTAATCCTGGAGCTTCGCGAGAGGCTAGTCGCTCCACTCATACACAACCTCCTCAGTGCCAGCAAATTTGAGTGTCTTTATGCCTCGAGCAGCTGCAATACTTCGGTGGAATAGCTTATTCAGTCAGAAGGTGAATAAAAATTCACCTTGGGAGTGAGTTTGCGCAAGCTACCTGCCAAAGCCTGGCAAGCAAGCAAAGAGTAGGACACAATCTGTGCAGGCTTGGCTACAATTTTTATGCCGGCATAAGGTGCACGGCAAGAAGCAGCATGGAGGGTTGAGGTTGACTCGGGACGCAATGGAGGCCATGTGAAAAGACCAGATATGACAGGACCTTCGCATATGAGCACGAGTGGTGCGGTGTCAAACTCTCGACCAGCAATACAAACTCGCAATTCTGGCTCTGTCACGTTGCCCAAATGATCCTTGAGCGCTGGAGAAACAGTACCACAGATCAAGCGAGCAAACAGAATTTACTGAGGAACGACAACTGATACCTTCGTTGCTGAGCCGTATGGTGACACCTATCCCAGGCAATGCGGAGAAAGACGTGGAGGAGCAGGAAAAAATGCGTGGATGATTTGTCCGAACCAGACAAGCATCCTGTGAGTGGCTATAGCATTGGATATCGTATGGTACAAGTCAAACATCTTGGTCTTACGCGTTAACTAAGCTATGGAAGGAAAGATGCTAATCACGCGTGCATTGTAAGATGAGGATCCACATTACAACTGCAGTAGGATCAGACCTCAATGAATGCAGTGCAGCATTTGGACTTACATTGCAAGGTTTATGGTTTCTCTGACTTGTGGAAAAATGATGTCCCAGCTAGTGGCTAGCTGGGACGTCATTAAGATCACCTCTTCGAAAAAATTGGCAGCTTCCATGTCATCTGCGAGATCTGAACTGTAAAAAGGATCAAAGGCCCAGATGCTAGCCCAGTTCCAGTCTGCACTGAAGGCATGTTGCAGCTGAGGGTCGCTTGAGTAAGCTACTGAATGAATGAAAGACTATGATACGCACTATAACAATAGCACATGCTAGGGTGTACCTGAGATTGACGAGCCCTGGCCCACTGTTGAGGATTCGAGGGCCTGCACAGTTGCTGATAATTTCGTGACGAATAGCATCAGAATAATTGGTGGAAAGAAATTCCGCCATCAAGCCCAAGGGAAGTGTGTTTCAAAACAGCTTCTTCTCGCCCTAGTTCAAATCCTCAATCGAGCGGGAAAAATGAGAATGATAAATAGTACTCACAGTTAATGAATCATGGTAATGCAGCCATTCGTACCGAGTTTCCAGTTGTTGGGCGAGTGTAATCCTGTTGAGGACAAAAGCGCTGAAATTGAAAGCAACTGGATCCAAAAAATTGGCTTGAATGAGGTATCCAAAACAACACTTTTTCCACAGCGAAATAAGTTGGATGGGACCACGTGACCCAATCTCAGAGTTCAAGGATAGTATCGCGGGATTTTCTTGCTGAGCCTCTATGCAATGCAATCAGATTACATAAATATAATTGAAAGTCATTACATGCCTATAACTTACCAGTAAGATTGTTCTTGATGGCCACAATTTTAATGTGATGGCCTGCTTCAGCTTTCAAGATTGCGGGAACTAAAGTCCATGCGCGCAAGATGATTATGCTGAAAACGACTTGATGAAGATCCTTGAACATCCGCTTAGTAATCTGTATGAAAATAGTCAGATGAGTTCCAAGTATGATATTTTTGACATACAGGCGTGCCGGGAAAAAAACGGATGGTCAGGGGAAGAGATCATGAAAACATCATAATTAGGGGGAGGACCATGAACATTATCATGATGTATAAGAGTTCCATCTTGTGACATGGTATGGAAGTGATGATCCTGGGTGTACAAGTACTTGCACGTGTCATACTTTATATTGTACTACCATAGGGTCCAGGCAGCTACTAGTAATAAGCATGCAAATCGGATCCGAAGTTCAAATTTTCATTCATAAAAGCAGCGAACCTTGTTAACTTAAATGTTCCAATCAGAATGTTCTGGATCTTAGACAATCATGCTTAAATTGGGGGTAACAGAACACCAAGTAAATACAGTAAATTTAATGGGTAGTCATCAGCACGGATCGGATGCAATTTCCCTCACTTGGCCACCATCCATAATCCTCGTGGAGTGTCCAAGTGTACCTTGAAGCGAATATGTCGGGAGTATCCTGGGGCCTTGAACCCTGTGATTGCCGTGAGGTGTTCAGACTTGTTGGTCGAGGCAAGTCTGGCAACCGAGCTAGCTCAGAGTCATAACAGGGTCCATACTCAACACTTGGATAAGTTTTCTTTGAATAGGTTTCAAGTGCGCAGCATAATATTCCACCCGCCGGCATTAATCAAAGGGTGGAGTGCTGAGCAAGTTGAGCTATAGCATGAATGTGCATGCTTGATGCTCGCCCTCTGCATGAAAGTCCTGCATGAGAAGGGATCAATCAGTATGGATGATGAGCGTACCTACCTCATACTTCAAATAGTCTGACCAGTTACCATTCTCCGCCCAAGGACTAACTATCGCCACAAATGGGTCGAAGCCATGCATATAATCATAAATACTTGCATGGTTGAGGTTGGGACATATTCTGAGTTCACGCTTTATCCTCTATGAAGCGGCACCCTGTTGTGCACTAAGTAATAGACTCAGTCCTTCGGTAAGACACTTACCTCGATCTTTTTCATCTTCGCTAGCACAAGTCGATCGCCAGCGTACACTGCAATGCTTTCATCCCGACCTGCAAAATCATTAATTTTAGACAGACAAAAGATGACAAACGAACTTTGACTGAGTTACAAGTGGAGAAGGCTGTATGCGTATGGGAAGCAGAGGGAAGGAGTTCCAGGGGATGTAGGGGTAACTGGGGGAAGAGGATATCTGTGATGAGGAGAAACACTACGACAGGTGATATTGTTGTACTTGGGAGATCTGACGTGGGTGTTCCATTGGAATGCGGTGTGTCCTGGCGCAGTGGCTGAAATCATAGTTCATAATGTTGCCCCTACAACTTATCAGGCGACGACTGCATGTCAACAGGCCACTGCCACACATCAGTATGTGGTTGCATGTCGGTAGATTGTATGCGAGAGGTTACAGTGTGTCTGTCAGTCCAGAATTCGGACCCTGTGTGACGACGGGCGAAACCGATAGAGGTGGCAGAGAGTAGGAAGGGAGGCTCTGTTGCGCATTTGGTGGGTCCTCGCTAGTGGATTGATTGGCAGTGAGGGAGAGAGCGTCAGACTGAAAAAATGGCATTAATGTAGTGGTGTAAATGGATAAAAGAAAAGGAAGAGTACATCAGTAACTGGTTTCTAGGAGCACCGGTCTGCATGAAAATGTTAGTGCATGAACAATTTGGGGTTGGCTACACACTCTAACTTGTGGTATAGGCTGAATGTAGCTAGCTAGGATCTCAGGGGGAGTGTTGCATACAATGCATAGGAAGATGCTGTCGATATTGATTGATCTGCCAAATAAGCCCAAGGATTCGATGAAATGCGCTCCCCCTGTTTCACATTCTGACACACCTGTAGTAAATCGGCTCTCAAATCATCGATCATCAGCGCTTCAGCCATCATTTCCCAAGTGAAAACAAGACGCTGTGAGGCCAAGAAGTCAAATGCCAATGGACTACTGTACATGCAGGATACATGTGATAATAATACTATATACATATGTAAAAGTCGCCAGTTAGACATCAATACAGGAATATGAAATAAAATGTGTTCATTGTTCATCATTGATAGTGTCTAGTGTTAGCTTGGGCATCACTTTTGTGGAATTCTAATGACCACAAGGCCTGTTCCACCTCGAACTCCTTCCACTTCCAGTCTTCCAACTCTTCGCTCAATGCTTTCAACAACAACATAAATTGTTCGAACCTAGCTTGAGTGGCCTGTCGACCGCCACAAACAGTGAGGTGCGCACTCTTCGCTATCTTTAAAAGTGAGTCACATGACTTTCGGTCGGAACCGCTGCAGTCGACCATCATTGAGCACTGCATGTAGTACGTGGTGAGCAGTTTATCAGCAGTAGATGGAGTCCAGACTACCATGTGGCGGAAACATTTGTTGCTTGAAGTCTCTATGTCATACTGCCTCGCAGGGCTGCCTGCGCTCCCCATATTGTGTTCACTGGTTGGACTGCCTGTGTATCTCACAGGGGAGGCCAAAAAAAGAGCCATTGATGTCAGAGATTGGAGGTGTGGTTGAAGGATTATACTGGGAGATCTTGAAGGTGTACGTTGAAGGATCTTCAACTCAGCTGAGGGTGCAGCTGATATAATTGTTGAAGGGAGGAAAATATGAGTGCGATATGTTTGTCCCTTAGGGGAAGCGGAGAAAGCAAGTATCCACTGGTCAACTCTAGGGGGAATGCGCAAAGTGCGTGATAAGGCGAAAGCGCGGGAACAAAGGCGCTATAGGCGCGCGAAGCGCGGGAAAGTCGCGCGTCGAAAAGCGGAACTGGGTGAAAGCGGTATGCGAGCGATAGTGAGATGTTAAGACGTGTACTGAGATGCTG
Organism: Suillus subalutaceus; assembly: GCF_016647625.1. Lineage (NCBI taxonomy): Eukaryota > Fungi > Basidiomycota > Agaricomycetes > Boletales > Suillaceae > Suillus > Suillus subalutaceus. The sequence continues at coordinate 47,920 of NW_024540461.1, read as the reverse complement.
ATAAGACAACTGATGCGGATATGGCCACTAGAGCTAACTGCTACTAGGGCTTGCGATGATTTATTCAAAATATAATAAAAACTCGGAGATGGTGACTGTCTATGATGATGGTGGTCCGTGGTAATGTGTGTTGTGTCAAGTAAAAAATGTGTAATGAAAAATGTGTACCAAGTGAAAATAAACATGGTACGATGTTGAAATAAATGATAAATGGAGAAATGCATACCTGGGAACTTGGTTGGACATGGGAAAACACAGTGGGAAGTCAGGCGCCCTATAGCGCTTAGGCGCGGGAAAGTTCGCCTAAAGCGCGCGCAAGTCGCGGAAGTGTCGCCTATGTCGCGGAAGTGTCGCCTATGTCGCGTGCGTCGCGCAAGCGTCGCGTTTATCGTGCAAGTGTCGCGTTGCATGCATATTACTGTAGACTCGACCTATGTTGCAATATATGCCATTGTGAGGCTACTCAGGATCGAGTCTCTACAACGTACATCATCAGGTGATGTGAGGGGGGACGAGAGAGCAGCTGACATCTGCAAGCGTGAAAATTAGTTCCAAGACAACGTGTCGTGTGATTCAAAGGGATTTCAGTATACAAATTTATAGCGGAGATTTTAAGACACGTGAGGTGGCTAGGGCCCACCAAGCCAATGCCAAGCTGTGCCAAGAGCTGCTCCTTCGAGAACGATTTTGATTGGCTGACTGTGCTACAGATATCAGCCAATTAAAATTGTCTACTGTTCTTCATGAATGACATCAATTACCTAAAGTACTCAACAAAAATATGATCTGGCACGATACACTTAAGGTTTAGCTCAAGGCTTGCTGGAGGTGAGTAAAATTGATGCCAGGTCTATTGATAGGCTTAAATACCTTCAGTTTTAGGACCAGAATGGATTGACACTACGTAGAATGTCACCATATTTGCAGCACCGCCACTACAGCCACGATTCTCACACCTCCAGCCGTAATGACACAGCCGAAGCGGTCTTGCTCGGTGCCAGTGCCAATAGCTCTGCAACAGACAATGTGTCGGAGGACTTCTTTGCCGGAGTTGCTTCCAGTGGAGACTAAACTTGCACTTTTGGGGCAGGGAATTTGGTGTATGGATGAGCTGCCCCAGATGTAGACCGTGTCATGAAGCTCAAAGAGGAATACCAGCAACTGAAAAGGGTAAGTACATACACTATTTTATCCCACATAGTAGTACCAGACATATTCTCATTATTGTTCTTCAGGACGTTGATGATTGGAATGCTCGAGTCGAAGATACCACTAAGATATTGTCCCTTATGAAGAGAAGGCAAATGTTTTCTGACGCACTGGACGTCATGAGTATAGTGACATCATGATAGAGTCCTACAAATAATTTATTTTTGATAGACTCCCTGCAAGTTTGGGCACAGTAAGACCAACTCTCCGGCACGTGCTGAGTCATCTCCCACTGTAGTAGGTTCTGTTACGCCAAAGCGTAGATGGCTACAGACACCATTTGAGTTCAGTTCGTGCCCAACCTGGTCCAAGACTGTCGCTGAGGCAATGTCTAGCATCGAGGGTGCTATTGAAAGACAGACTTTAATTCTTTCTAGGATCTGTGAAGCTTTAGGCGGTCACTGAATTTTTGATAGGCTGCTGTACAGTCATACATTTGTGTTCAATCTTTACTAGGTCCCCGGCTGCTCTCTATGATGTTCAGTCAAAAATTTGCCCATTTGAGGACCCAAACCTTTCTTTGTCCACCTTTAACAAGCTCAAGTGCCCACATGTCAATATATCATGTCTTGTGGTTCACGGCCATCGCATGTGCCTTGGAGTTGCAAACGCGTCTTCGTGAGACATTCCAACCAAAAATAGGATTTTCCGACATGGCAAGTGTTGTTCATGTCCTCTATGGTCGGTGACCTCCGAGTCAATACATCTGAACATGACTCTGACAAATAATGTGTTCTAGCTGATAGTAATGTACCAACTTCGCTGTAACATACACATGCACTCATTTATTAGTGCCAGGTCTGCTTTGGCTGTTGCATTTCTCGCCGTTGTATTTCCTGTCGTCACACGTGCGATCTCGTCTATGATATACCTCATCCTCCTTTCTCCTGTGATCATACTTTTTGTGGCACTCTCGTGTTTTGTCATGAACATTCTTGTTGGAGTTGCCTTGGACAAGTAACCAGTTCATAGGAACGCACTCACACATGCAACTAAACCTCTTGCCTTCTCAACTCCCACAGCATGGATGGTCCTCACTCATTCTAACTGGCCGCAGGAAACTCCACAATCATTATCACCTTTCGACCTTGACCTACCTGTTGTGTCGTCTACCCTCATCAGCATTGTGATTCTCGTCGTACACGACTTCGTACTCACCTGGTACAAAGACATATCACCATTCCTTTCCTTTCCTACGGCAGTTTATTTGGTACTTCATGACTCCCTTGAGCGACTTCTGCAAACAGCCGCAACCGTTGACCTTTCTGCTCTCCTAGTGAAGCAAATTTTTCCCAAAGTCACTGCATATTGAGTAATTCCGCCAATCAGAGGTCACACTTCGTGGTGTAGCTGTCATATACCATATATCCAGTTACAGATCCGATCCAGATCCGATGAACATATCCGTCGTCCGGTCCACAGATCCGCTTTGATTCTTATTTCATTTCCTGTTCATATAACTCTAACTATCATTCATCTCCTTTCGGTATTCCTGTACACCGGTATACCGGTTATCCTTTACTTCCGCTTTGCTTACTGATCCGCTATGCTTACTGATCCGCTACACTTACGAATCCGCTTTTACTTGTACTTCATTCCCGGTTCATGATTCGTGATCCATCCGACTTACCAATACGCTCCACTTAGACTTTGCTTATACTTTCGTACATAGCCTCGCACCTTTGCTTATTGATCATTCCGTTAGCTATCCGTAGTATATAAACCTTTGTATATGCGCTGTAGTAGATCAGTTCGAATATCATCTTAGATTGCACTCATTCCGTCTGGACTCGAAGTCCCTCCGTTATCCGTCCGGACTTGAGTACGCTACTCTTGTCTATTCCGAGACTTAGGATAGATTCCTATAGTCTACATATCCGCCTCTGTCTTCGGACAGTCCTCACCCGTTAGTTTCTAGTCTGGATCCGATCCGGATTAGCCGTTACTCTATACGTTCGATATCCAGAAGTCTTAACGGATCCGTTGCAATACTTATCTGTTGCGATACAAGACTTATCCGTTACGATACTTATCCGTCTCACTAGACGCGATACTTTAGCTCTCTGAAATAAGGGGCAAGACTCGGGAAAGGGGCACAGTGCACGAGCTGAGGCCGAAGCCCTTTGGATCCGATACTACCTGAGTACGGTCTTAACAGTAGCCCTGAAACGTCATCTCACGCAATCCAAGGAGTTGGACATATTGTTGGCAAGTTCATGAGCAGGAAAGAGCAGCAAACCAAATCCTGCAGTGGAGAATCTGTCTTCTACATTTACGGAACAGAATGAAGAAATACATCTTAGAACAATTGCGGAGCGGATGCTCTCGCATGTTCTTCCAGAACAGGAGGCCCACAGTAAGGTCCTCAGAGTAGTTGTCCGAGAAATCTTGGTATGCATGGTGCTGTATCCGATCATGGATATGGTGAGCGATCCTGATTTCTGGAATCGGATGATTGAGCAGGTGGTATGTTATGTTTTCAACTCAAGTGCGAGCGCAGTCATTGACCCTAAGATAGGCAGGTGCTGCAATACACCAGCAGTATGTGGCAAACGTGCTCGAACATTTTTATGTACTTTTAACAATGTACATACAGGAAACTCATATCTCGAGTGAGAAACACTTTAGAAGCACAATCACCCCACCAGCACAACCGCCTTCCTTCAACAATTTCAACTGGTGACACCATCACGGTAAGAACTGATATGCGACAGCTCGAGTCGTTCCTCCGGAGTATCAATCATTGTTCATCACTTCTGGATGCTTGCCGCCCGAAGAATGATATCATGGGAGAAATCTGGAGAATGAGGTTACTTCTTGGTTAGTTTATTCAAATAGTTTACTACATTTTATGTTGATGATCCCACAGCTAATCACGAGAAGGAGGATTAGATAAGTGACGAGAAGACAGAAGACGTAGTAACTTTCCTCGACAGGCTTTATACTTCCAAAAGGACTGTTGAACAACAAATAGTAATATTGGGTAGCGAAGACTCGGTAAGTCGCTCTAAGAGACTCATAACTTCTACTTACACAGATAATCGTATGAGCCAGCTGCCTCGCCTGAGTCTGGTTTGCGGACCCAAGTCGCTCTACATGACATTTTGAGCAACCTGGCATCACTCTCCTACTTCATGGAATTTATGGATCGTCAGCACCACTCGCTCCTGGTTCGGTTTTGGCTAACAGTAGAAAGCTTCAAAAACCCATTGGAGCCAATAGACTCAAGCTCATCTGGGGATGAAGACGAACTATCATAAGGTCCTTCAAGCTCCTTGACGCTCAAAGAGGACATTTCGATGATTAAGGATCTTGAATTCCTCATCACACCACCCCATCCTGCCTTATCATCCATCTCTAAAAAGCACATCGATATCATATACTCTCATGCACAAATTGAGATTTCTCAGGGACCTTTGGAGGACAAGAAAGTCCGTCATAGCTCCATGTTGGCACAGAGACAGGTTCAACAGGCGATGGAACAGGACTTTGAGGACCTTCAGAGATCCGAACTGTGGTTCCGAATAGCCAAGGATTTCAATCAAGCCAATGCTAAATTATTGGAGCCCCCCACAGGTCGTATCCTGGTACATTCGATGTCATCACTGATGCTGCTGGCATCACGTCCTCTTGGCATTGGATCTGTCCACATTTTCTGCTCAGAATCTTCCCCTTCTTTGAGCTCTGTGGTTCAGTGCATAGAAAACCCACTGACGAGTCCACCCACTGCTTCACAAACCAATATTGATGTGCTTATGTCCCCGGTTTCAGATACATCACCAAATACATCCAGAGCTCCTCTCTTCGATGATCTAGAAGATTCCCAAAATGCAGATGAAGCACAAAGAATGAGAGCCATCCAGGCCACGCTGATGGACATCATTGCCACTGAGCAACTTCCCCACAATTTCCTCCCTCAAAGCCAGGACAGAGGCGGGAATCACCACCTCAGCGCGACTTCACTCAACAAGGGCAATTTCAGTGATGAAGAAGATATGATCGATGAAGATGATGACAGAGCTGAAGGTTCAGTGGATACAGAACAAGGAACGTTTCAACTAGCTGCCCTGGAGACCTTCAGTTCTCGTGCGAGATTTCACGCCTTGGTGACAAGATCACCAAACTGCAAGCCCACGATGCCATGCTCGACACACTTATCGAGAAAGCAGAGCTAACAGGTGACGCTCAGGAACTGCGTTTGCTTCAAAAATCAAAGTCGTTTCACTGGCAAGCTTAGAAAGAGACTGGCTCGACTGTTCGGTCGCCCTTGGTCTCGATGTCTCATCTGCTTATGTTTTACAGGTAAATAGATTGTTTTTCAGCTTATCAAATCATGAATAGGTATGGTGTACACCTCAAGTCTGGTACGTCTGGGCTGTCGTGACTCCTTTTTTGTCAACACTAACTCGATGCAGTGCAAAGGTAGGAGGAGTTTTATTCCAAGCTGGAGCGGGCAAGAGTGCAGCAGTCGCAGTGATCAGCGCGCTTTAATGCACACTGAACATCTCACAAATAAAAGGCTGTGTCCACCTTAGAAGGAATGGCTGTCTATTGGACTACCTAGGAGTAACACCTTGTATATGGTCAGAATATGTTGCTCTGGTGCATGATTGGGCAATTCTCTGCGTGTGTCATGCTTGACTTTCTGTCCGACATCGAACATTAACTGCACCAATGTTTGCATGTCTATTGCAGTGTATCAGGCAAGTCCTGTGTGGGTCCTCTGTACACTCCGGAGGCTTCAGCTTCAATTTCTGTCCCCAGAAAACAGACCTTGGGAGTAACACGCATTGGACTAGGGGACCCTGGGAGTGAGAGCCGAGTAGGAGCCGATGTGACAATCATATTGGCGCTAGGCATGTATACCTGCATAAGCCTTCAATAGGTGGACCAAAGTTACCCCTCATATCATTCACTACTCCCCTATCAGCAGTCTTCACTTGTCTCAGCCATAACCCTTGTCCGACGCTATTCCGCACTTTCCCGCACTATGCGCGCACATTCCCACAGCGCTATTCATGCTCCTGCGACTTATCCGACGCTATTCCCGCGCTTATAGCGCTATCAGAACTACCAGCAATGTGTCTATAGGAGCATTAGTGCATGTCCGCTCTACCTAGCACTTGTCTGCTCTATCTAGCGCTTGTTCCTGCGCCTAGCGCTAGTCCAGCGCGCTGTTCTCGCGCTCTAGGAATCACTTGAAATGTCGGAATCCATCCATGGTCCATCCTACCTCATTGGTATGTAATTTGCCTTGCCTCAAGTTTGTAAAAAGTGCTACAGTCTTATTACATGTATATCCTATCCCTTCCGAGTCCGAGATGGTATAGTTTACTAGTATAAGAAGCCTATGGTGACTACTTCAACATTACTTCCCTTTGACTGTATTTCCTTTCCCTTAGGTTTTACTTAGAAGTAGTCACCCTTTAGTTGCGCTCTATGGCCCCTATTTGACTTTCCTTACCCTTGCAATCAATACCCTTGATCTCACTCGCTGTTCATTACCCTCCTTTAACTCAGTGTCAGCTTTCTTGACTTCCGCTCTTTCCCGCGCATTAGCGCTCTATCTTGCGACGCACTATTCCTGCACTCTAGCGCTCTTTCGGGTCTTTCGATCTTGAGTTGTCCTTAGTAGCTTTTCCCTCAGGTCGAACATTCTTGCTTTATTGTTTGCAAGTATAGCAGCATAGGCAGAGCTTAGACATATACTGGCTTAGTACCTTGACAAGTGCCTAGTCAGGTTGTGTTTTTCACACCGAGTAGCACCATAGTTCAGCAAGCCATTCAGTGTCCTTCGGGGTTTGTTGTAGTGCCGTGCTCTACCATTTTGCCTTGCTTGCAACATGCAGGCACACTGTCATGGATACACTGCTCCAGCGTGTTCACATTACTTGGAGTAAACCAATTTTAATTGCACGAACATGAAAAGTATACACCCACTGCCTGTACTGCCACTCAAAGGGGATTGCTTGTACGAATGAAGAAGCTGATTAAAATGTACTTTTCAAAGATCTACGGAGTACACAAAATGTCTGGCAACAATCAAAGCGTCCTCCTGATAAAAATGACAGACGCCAGGACCATCACCATCGCCTTTGACTTCTTTGGCAGAAGATGGAGATGTGAATAGATGTTTGAAGGCCTTTATTTGGAATAAGCAGGGTTGGTCACTTGAAACAGCACAACTTACTTTGAGAAGCAGAGCTGAATGAAAAGCCCCTTTTCAATGTTGCTGGAGTCAAAAGTGTAGTCTGTGTATAAGAATGCCGGCCAAGAGTAAGCTGTGACAAGGAAGTCAGGATCCCTGTCTCTGATCTTCTCTTTGGTCCTATCCTGGCTGTAAAAACACTAATACCACAATGTGCAGATGATACTTACGAGTTGAGAGACCAAATATACTCTGCAGGACACAGGAGCTTGCCGGTAATATGATGGATGAACCCGCGATCATCTTTAACAGTTGTGTGAAGAGGTGGGTCCAGGGGATGAAAAGTTCGGTGAGCCATGTAACAACCGCATGTTTGAGATTGGCGGTATCATCCCCTCGGGCGCTGTCTGCACCTTTACGTAGCTAATAACATAGGATCAGCGATGTAGAAATAATTCTGAAGAGAAGGCTAAAGACGTACAGTTTGACTCGCTTATTACTGGCCTTGAGAACCTCAAGCTCCTGTTCCAAAGCTGCAATGCGTCGTTTAGCACAAATGACGGCAGTATTATCCTCATTGTCAGAGTAGAATTCTATAGCCATGGAACAAAGTCGAGCCCCTTCAGTGACAAATCCCGTATTATACGGGTCACCCGACCTACATAATATCCCATGTAATACGGGCCAGCGGATTATGGGCCGATGTTATGTATATACCCGATGTTGATGGGTGGGCCGGGAGGAATATTATTTCCGATGTTGACGGGTGGGCCCATCTATGCTGATGTTATATATATCATCGATGATAGCGGATGGGCCGGGAGAAATATTATTATGGAGATGGGTGGGCCCATGTGGGTAATATGTAGAGTAGGATTGACATATATTATAGACCTGAGGAGAGATGTATAGCAAATAGTATTATATAGACGGGTGGGCCGACGTATCAGTATTATTTTGTAGACGGATGGGCCGAGGGAGCGGTGAAATATTTATTAGATAGACGGGTGGGCCAACATAGGGAAATATTAGATAGATGGGTGAGCCAAGGGTGGGCCAACGTGGGGTCATATTAGATAGACGGGTGGGCTGAAGTGCAGAATTTTACATAGACAGGTGGGCCGAGGATGAGGTGAATTATTTATTAGATAGACGGGTGGGCTGACGTGGGGTCATATTAGATAGATGGGTGGGCTGAAGTGCAGAATTTTACATAGACGGGTGGGCCAACATGGGGTCATATTAGATAGACGGGTGGGCTGAAGTGCAGAATTTTACATAGACGGGTGGGCCGACATCGGGTAATATCAAGTACCAAGTACTAAAACCCAAAACCCAAAACCCAAAACCCAAAACCTGAAACCTGAAACCTGAAACCTGAAACCTGAAACCTGAAACCCGAGCCCTGAACACCCAGACTCGGGACTCAAGAGACTCAAAACTCAAAATTCAAAACTCAACTGGAAACTCATACATTGTTACGAGTTAAGAAAATTCAAATTTAAGATGATATACATTTTTGTCATCTGGAAATACCGAGTACCAAGTACCGAGACCTGATACCCAAGACCCAAGATTCGGCACTCGGTAGTCAGTGAAATGAGTACAGAAATACATAAGATACTACACATTAGTTTCAAATTTTGACTTGTGAATCACCAGTCTCAAGTCTCGAGACTCGATGTGGGTATCACAACCTGGCAGGCACATATAAGAAAAGTGCTCAGCCAGTATAAGTGAGTCTCAGCTCTGCCTAGCTGCTATACTCGCAGAATGCAACAACGTTCGACCCTAAAGGGGAAGCAAGGAAAACAAGGATCCACGGAATGATGCTGAACAACCCTGGTGAATGGTGGTGAAAGCACGAGAAAGCGTGCGCAGGAAAGCGAAGTGCGAAAGTGCGCGAAGCGCGGGAAGGTAGTGCAAGTGGTGCACAAGTGTAGAAGACGGATACTGAGACTGATAAGAGGAAAAGCGCGGATCTAGACGGATACTGACAGTGCCACTAGCTATAGACTGATGCTAGGGCCTCAAGATGATGATGGATACATGCATTGCATGGAACTAACTGGTGATAGATACTGAGTGGTAGGAAGGTAAGGTGGAATAGTTTGGGGTGTAAAATGAACATGAGAGTATGTAAGTTCTACCTAAGCGCTCTCCCAGGGCTCGGAGCCGAATAGGGAGCGCTCTAAGTATGTAAATGAGGTAAGGTGATGTAAAGTAAGGGTGCATAACGAAATGGGAAGTGTAATATGCTAAATATGGTCAGATAATGAAAAGGGACATACCGAGGGACTGGTTGGACGATGGATGGATGCTCCTGGATGCTGTGCGACATAGTGCGCTTAAGCGCGAGAAAGTGCGCAAGGCGCGCACGCGGGAATACTGTGCGTTGTGCGGGAAAGTGTCGCGCCTATGGCGCGTTTCGCGGGAAGTGGTGCACTCTATAGGGAAGTCATAGTGGATGATAGTGCGAGTCATGCCATGAAGGCCAGTTGTCAGAATTCGTAAAATGAGCCCATATGAGCCCACAGAAACACGAGTCTCTACATCGAATCACCAAGTACTGACTACCAAGTACCAAGTACCGAGTGCTGAGTGCCCAGTGCCCAGTGCCAAGTGCCAAGTGCCAAGTGCCAAGTGCCAAGTGCCAAGTGCCAAGTGCCCCAATACTTTCAGGCATTAACACCCAGATAGCCCACACTCTCAGGTGCCTGTCAGAATTTAGATCATCTCAAACAGATGTGATTTGAGTGAGATATGAGCAAAATACTATATACCAGTTGAATTTTGGCATCAGAAGTTTGATGCTTTCAATGTGTTTGATGTCGGCTCTCGATGCTTTTAGGCATTAACATGCAGATAGCCCTAGATCTCAGGGATTCATCAGAATTGAGATAGTCTTAAATAGATATGATTTGAGTGAGATATATGCACAATCCAAGATACAGGGTGAATGAGTCCCAAGTGTTGAGTCCCAAGTGCTGAGTTCTGAGTTCCGAGTGCCGAGTACCCCGATGCTTTCGGGCATTAACACCCAGATAGCCCTCGCTCTCAGGGGCCCGTCAGAATTTAGATCATCTCAAACTGAGTGCCGAGTTCTGAGTTCTGAGTGCCAAGTGCCAAGAACCGAGTTCCGAGTGCAGAGTTCCGAGTGCCGAGTGCCCCGATGCTTTCAGGCATTAACACCCAGATAGCCCTCGCTCTCAGGGGCCCGTCAGAATTTAGATCATCTCAAACGGATGTGATTTGAGTGAGATATGAACAAAATACTATATACTGGGTGAATTTTGGCATCAGAAGTTTGATGCTTTCGATGTTTTTGATGTCTGGTCTTGATGCTTTCGAGCATTAACATGTAGATAGCCCTCGATCTCAGGGGTGTGGCAGAACTCACATTGTCTCAAACAGATATAATTTGAGTGAGATATTTGCAAAATACTATGTATATACTGACTCCCGAGTGCTGAGTGCCGAGTTCTGAGTTCTGAGTTCTGAGTTCTGAGTGCCAAGTGCTGAGTGCCGAGTGCCGAGTGCCGAGTGCCGAGTGCTGAGTGCCGAGTGCCCCGATGCTTTCGGGTATTAACACCCAGATAGCCCACGCTCTCAAGGGCCTGTCAGAATTTAGATCATCTCAAACGGATGTGATTTGAGTGAGATATGAACAAAATACTATATACCGGGTGAATCTTGGCATCAGAAGTTCGATGCTTTCGATCTTTTGATGTCGGGTCTCAATGCTTTTGGGTATTGACATGTAGATAGCCCTCGATCTCAGGGGTGTGGTAAAATTCAGATTGTCTGAAACAGATATAATTTGAATGAGATATATGGAAATCCCATATACTGACCACCAAGTGCTGAGTGCCGAGTGCCAAGTGCCAAGTGCCAAGTGCCAAGTGCCAAGTGCCAAGTGCCAAGTGCCAAGTGCCTTCCGAGTGCCGAGTGTCCCGATGCTTTCGGGCATTACCACCCAGATAGCCCTTGCTCTCAGGGGTCCACCAGAATTTAGATTATCTCAAACAGATGTGATTTGAGTGAGATATGAGCAAAATACTATATATCAGGTGAATTTCAGCATTGGAAGTTCAATGCTTTCAATGATTTTGATGTCGGGCCTCAATGCTTTCAGGCATTGATATGCAGATAGCCTTCACTCTCCGGGGTCCTTCAGAATTTGGATCGTATTTCAGCATCAGGAGTTTGATGCTTTCAATGATTTCAATGTGAGGCCTAGATGACTGTGTTCATTGACATGTGGATAGCCCTCAATGTCAGGAGTGTCGCAGAATTCATATGGCCTCACATGGACATATGAGGTAATGTAGGACATTCTCAACACATCAGGAGACACATAAAAACACATCATAAGGCACTACATCATGTTTCAATAGTCATACCTATGTGTAGTATGATAGTGTGATCTTTAATATACTGTTCAGGCTGACACTCATCAAGTATCACAGGTCTATTGTACAGACTTAGAATAAAATACAATAGTCTTAACTTGATAGTCATTACACGATAGTCTTCACTTGATAGTCTAATATGATTGTTGATTACTACATAATACATAAGCTGTGAGGGTTAGGATTATTATGGAAGATATGACAGTCATGGTTATTAAGAAAGCTTATATTATGCCTAGCAAGTTAAGACTATTGAGTTAAGACAATCATATCCTTAGTCTAGTAAGCACTGTCAAAGCTTGTGACCTTCTGGTAACCGTGTGGCAAAATCATATTTTGCTGATGTATATATCTTGTGATTGTAACTTTCTTGCACCAGTGCACAGTGATTGCCTTGAATTTCGAGTTTTTTTTGTATTTAGAGATACATACCACTGACAGATACTGGTTCAGGGACTGGAACAGTACATTGGAAGCCAATCTATCATATTATACATAGGTGTGATCATAGCAAACCTGATGCAGTCCCTGATGATGTGTTTTTATGTTTCTCCTGATGTTTTAGAATTTTTCCCACACAAGGCTGACAACAAAGACATTGAACCTGCGAAGCTCAGACACACCCAATAAATTGTATTTTGCTCATATCTCCCTCAAATCATGTCTGTTTGAGGCAAAATATGATCCCCAACATCCCTTCAATAGTATATGCAATATATAAGGATACTAGGACAACAGGATTTATTCCTGTTGTGCTATGTGCTTACCCTTGGTGCAAGGCCTGACATCAAAAATCACCCGATATATAATATTTTGCTCATATCTCACTCAAGTCTTATCCGTGTGAGACGATCTGAATTGTGACAGGCCCCTGAGATCAAGTTCTATCTGCTTGTGAATGCCTGAATGCATTGAGGCTAGACATTGCAAACATGGAAAGCATTGACCTTACAATGCTGAAATACACACAGTATATGGGATTTTGCTCATATCTCACTCAACTCTTATCCATTTGGGATGGGCTAAATTCTGCCAGACCCATGAGATCTAGGGCTATCTGCATTTCAATGCCTGAAGGCATCGAGGCTTGATATCAATAACATCAAAAGCATCAAACTTCTGATGGTGAAATTCACTTGGTATATAGTATTTTGCTCATATCTCACTCAAATCACATCCGTTTAAGATGATCTAAATTCTGACGGGCCCCTGAGAGCGTGGGCTATCTGGGTGTTAATACCCGAAAGCATCGGGGCACTCGGCACTCGGAACTCGGCACTTGGCACTCGGAACTCGGAACTCAAAACTTGGCACTCAGCACTCGGTAGTCAGTATATACATAGTATGGTGCAAATATCTCACTCAAATTATATCCGTTTGAGACAACATGAATTCTGCCACACCCCTGAGATCAAGGGCTATCTATATGTTAATGCCCGAAAGCATCAGAACCCGACATCAAAAACATCGAAAGCATCAAATTTCCAATGCTGAAATTCACCCGGTATATAGTATTTTGTTCATATCTCACTCAAATCACATCCATTTTAGATGATCTAAATTCTGACAGGCCCCTGAGAGCGAGGGCTATCTGGGTGTTAATACCCGAAAGCATCGGGGCACTTGGCACTTGGCACTCGGCACTCGGAACTTGGTTCTCGGCACTTGGCACATGGTACTCAGCACTCGGTAGTCAGTGTGTGGTATTTTGCATATATCTCACTCAAATTATATCTGTTTCAGACAATCTAAATTTGCCACACCCCTGAGATCGAGGGCTATCTACATGTTAATGCCCGAAACCATCGAGACCCGACATCAAAAACATCGAAAGCATCAAACTTCCAATGCTGAAATTCACCCGATATGTAGTATTTTGCTCATATCTCACTCAAATCACATCTGTTTGAGATGATCTAAATTCTGATGGGCCTCTGAGAGCAAGGGCTATCTGGGCGTTGATACCCGAAAGCATCGGGGCACTCGAAACTCGGAACTCGGAACTCGGAACTTGGAACTCGACACTTAGTGCTCAGCACTCGGTAGTCAGTATATTTTATTTTGCACCTTTCCCGAGTACATGCCCTTAATTTCAGAATGAAGTCCAGATGAAATCCAATGAAGTCCGAAGGACTTCCGGAGGCTGGCTACTCTGGTGGAGTGCTGGAGGACTTCTGGATGAGCACAGGAACCTTCCGGAGGAGTATAGGAACTTCTAGAGAAGTACAGGAAACTCTGGAGGAGTTTCACCTGCTGCATAGGGTCCGATGATATGACTTCTGAAGGTAAGCTTCCTAGATGGAAGCACATGGAGGAGAGACTGCAAGGGACAGAGTCCAAAGCAGGATCAGATAGGAGGAGTGGTCCAGAGGACAGGACGTCTGAAGGTTGCGCCATCTGAATGTTCAGATGTCCAAAGGTTAAGATGTCCAAAGGTTATGATGTCTGAAGGTCATGATGTCCAAAGGTTACAATGTCTGAAGGTTTTGATATCCAAAGGGTAAGATGTCCGGAGATCCAAAGGTCCAGAGATCCAAAGGTCCGGAGATCCAAAGGTCCGGAGGTCAGCAGGAGTGGACAGGATTATAGGACAGGAGAATAAAGGCTACCATGGACAAGGTCTGGAGTAGAAGCAAACAGAGGTAGGCTACACTTAGGTGGAGTTGGAGATAACAGGAAGTAGACATAAGTCTTGGAAAGACAGGAAGTGCCAGAAAGGCAAAGGTCCAGCTTAAGGAATCAATCCTTAAGCTTGGATAGAGATGGAAGGACAAATCCAAAGGTTTGGAAGTCCAGCCTAAGGAATCCTTCAGGTTGGACTCGGATCTCGGTACACTTCACTTGATTTTCGATATCCGGGACTCCGTAGTCGGAACTTGAGTCTTAAATCTCGGGTGTCGGGTGTCCGTTGTCCGTTGTCGGTTGTTGGGTGTCGGGTGTCGGGTGTTGGGTCTCGGTGGTTGGGACTCAATATTTGGGACTCGTTGGTCAGGACTTGATACTCGATTGTTGGGATTCAATGGTCAGGCATTGGGTTTCAGGACTCAAATCTCGGGCTTCGGGACTCGGGTTTCAAGACTCGGTAGTCGGGACTCAATGGTCGATTGTCGGGATTTGATAGTCAGGGCTCGGATATTGGTACACTTCACTTGATTTTCGGTAGTTGGAACTTGGCATTTGGCATTTGGTAGGCTTGGATGATGTTGGCTTTCAAAGATCTATTATCATATATTGCTCAATGAAATACCAGATGATCGGAAGTGTGCTGGACATCACATATTCGTTTGTCGAGACCCGGGTCTCGGAACTCGGTACACTTCGCTCGAGTTTCCACTTCATCCCTTTGCAAGGCTCCGTGCCATACTACATCATTAGATGACTTTGAATTATTACCTCCATGATATACAACTAGCTGAGCTCCATCATGTCTACAATTATCATTCTCCTGGGCCCACCTGTTTATATTATATACCCCTACGTCGGCCTACCCGTCTATGCAATATATGTCTACCATTGGCCCACCTGTATATAATAAATCTTTCACCGCTCCCTTGGCCCACTCGTCTACAAAATAATACCAATACGTCGGCCCACCCGTCTACAAAATAATATTAATTCGTCGGCCAACCCGTCTAATATGATATATATCTGGGCCCACCTGGCTATGTGATAACAAGCACCCTTGATATACACGGCTATTTGATACATATCTACCTTGGTACACCCATCTACATAATATCCAACTACCTCGGCCAATCCGTCTATTGAAAATTCATGTCCATCGGCCCACCCATCTACTTTACATATTCCCCACCTGGGCCAACCTGTCTCCATCGGGAATAATAACACTCCCGGCCCATCCGTCACAGTCGAGGATATATCTCCCTTCGGCCCATGGTCCGCTGGCCCGTATCATACGGGATATTATGCACGTCCATTCACTCGTATAATACGGAGATATGTTACTGCAATATGTGCAATGAGAGGTGTTTTTCAAGTCAACAAGTAAAGCTTACCTCCTACAACATCCTTGAGTGCCATTGCCGCGAGTACTCCGCAGGCGATGTTAACAGCCAGAAAGATGACAACAAGGAAGATAAGCATCCTCCTAGATCTCTGATACATGGCATGCAAGCGAGCAATCATGATGACTTGCATCGTGTTTCAGTCGAGTCAATATTGCTGAGGTATTGCAGCTCACCACCCAGCATGGCAGTTACGACCACATTTATCCCATTTATTGTGTAGTTTATAATATTACCTGAAACATGCAGTCAGTGACCACCTCGTACTAGTATCAAACACTCCAACTTACACCTGTCAAGTCTTTATGTTGAGCCTAGTTCAATTGAATCTCACTCACCCCTATAT
Organism: Suillus subalutaceus; assembly: GCF_016647625.1. Classification (NCBI taxonomy): domain Eukaryota; kingdom Fungi; phylum Basidiomycota; class Agaricomycetes; order Boletales; family Suillaceae; genus Suillus; species Suillus subalutaceus. Next base: position 31,780 of record NW_024540461.1, on the reverse strand, counting down.
ATGAGTGTATTCATTGGATAGGAATAAGATGATTGCGGAATACTCACTGCATCTGTCAGGGAGACTGATGGCATAATTGCTGTGTGCGGCAGGTCAGAATAATCGAACACAGTGCATTGTATGAGACATACCCAGAGCGTGGATACTGATAACGAGAGATGGGCTATTATTACAGTGCCAACTTGTTGGCCTCAAACACATACACAGGATATGGTATTACAATATAGCGTATCTAAAACATTTCGAGGTCAGGACAACTTGCCAACCATGCTATAGCATAATATGAAGTATGAACAAGCAAATACATGACAGTCATGAGAGACCAGCGTTGCCTCTGTCGCGAATTTATTGTATTCACCTGTTTTTATTTTAACTCGGATCTGTCACTCACCCAGATGAATTCAATCTGTGACACCATTGTTAGCACGTTGCCTACTCCGTCAATAGCACCAACATACCTCTTGTCCGAGTGTTAGGACTGGAAATATTATGAGAATATGAGCGGTTTTCAAACACTGTCCTGCTCACCCCAATCGTATACCACCACGACGCTGACAGGAACTGCGAAACCACAAGTCAATGTTAGACATCCAGCCAACTGATATGACAAACATGTCCAATAGGAGAACAAAATATCCGAATCGATGAACGGCCACCAACTGGGATCAGTGGAGACATAGGTCATATTCGAGAGATGGGTGTGAGCGAGTGGGGGATGTTGGGTATTCAAGTTATAACAACATAGTGTTCGTATTAATAGTAGATGTACCAAGCACTGTCCGAGATCAGCATAATGGTTATGAAGATATAGATTCTTGATTGGTCGAAGTAAGTATTGCAATTTGAATTACATAAAGTTGATTTTGATTTGCACAGCTCCCACCGCTCTTATATCCGATTCATGCCTCAATATAATCATTAGGGGAGCTCACACCTGGGAGCTTACAGTTTACGCTTATCCGTGCTTATGCTTACACCCCCCAATACTAGCTGATTTGTACATGGGTATTAACAAACCAAAATACATTACATGCGCTGTCGCGTCCAGTATATTTTTATTTTATTTTTATTTTGGAAAAAGCAAGTCTATTACACAGCAACCGACACCATCTGGCCCTATGTAAACACTTATAGCGATATCTATTAGTAAATATTGTCCGAGGAAAAATGCTCTTACGCACACTTCACATTGTGAAGTAGTGTGGGACTCTAATTCTGCCTGGTTTCCACGGTCTGCGAGGGCCTGGGCAGCATGATACCCACTAAAACCTCAGGGTTGGTCACCCAGTCGTCATTGGTTTGGTTTTGTTGTGCGTCATTTATGACATCAGACCACGTGGATCTTACTTTTACCTGTCAAGTGCTCTGCCAGTGGATTATCAATCATCCAAGTCTCCTTAGTGACATGAGAAAGAAGTACCTTCCACCCCCTCCTATTCCCGATGTCCATGGATATGACATGGAACTTGCTGTCAGAGGTCGAGAAAGACGAGAACAGGCTTGTTTTACTGGGGAAGCCTACTTGTTTAGTACAGGACATCCCTTTTTTTGTGCTCAGACAACTGGTGCTTTGATCATATTTTGTCAGGCGCGCTTTACTCCTCGCTCAGCACCTCTATCACGGATGGCAAGGAAATGTGGTGAATACTCGAGCTATAAGGTTTTTTGAATCCATCATACTCCATACCGTCAAATCATGCTGGAGTACAGACAATTGACTGCACGACTATCTGGCAGTAGTCAGCGATCAGCAGAATCGAGATCTATTTCTCTTGGACTGCGCATTAACACATCATGACGGATGGTTTCGAGACTCATCTTAGCTGGTCTTAGCCAAGTGGTTACCACAACAGTGGAATGTGCAGGTCCGAATCCTGTTGCTGATGAGGTTTTTTCTATAAGAACACACCCTTCACATTGACTCATGGATGGTTTCCTTGCAGACCCATCTAACCGGTCTTAGCCAAGTGGTTACCCCAATGGAGTCAAAATCTGTTTTCTCTCGGAGTTGGTGCAAAACCTGCTGACAATCTTTTTGCGGTGTAAAGCTCCTCGGAGGTCCATCTTAACTTAGGAGGCCCAGCAGATAATCTACATAATATACATAACCACACCTATAGGCTACGATATTACCTGCATAGGTCTCTAAATAGGTTTGTGAAACTAATATTTATTGTTTCTCGTGGTGATTGCAAGTAGCTGAGACAACTTAGATGCAATAACGACTAAAAAGGCGCGCGAGCCGATGCGAGCTATATATGGCTCCCCGAACGCGCCTTGAAGGCTCATTTCAGGATTTTGGATTTTCAGATGCTAGTGCAGTTGTCGGAAAGAAGCTTGGCTGATGTAGAGACATGCAGCTGTGACTGGACCGTCAGCTGCTGAAATGACTCGAGAGTCGGACAACTGAATCAATAACCTTAACGGACATAACCAGTAGTATTATTCTGGCTATCAGGCTGAACTTTACTGGCTACAAATTGTCGGAAAAATCTAATTTTGGTTGGAATATATTAAAATGGCGTGGAAGGCTTCAATTTACCGGCGGCATTGCGGTCCGGTTGCAAGACAACCCGAAAATCATGGAAGTTGCTTGGAAGCCTCAGAGGTGGTCTTCCAAGACCGTCCCAAGACCATTCCAATGCAAGGGTCAAATTTTGAGACAGCCTAAAGACACCTTGATTGCAAGATAATTGGAAGTTAGTTGATTCCATTTTGAGGGCATTGGATTCATTGTAAGGCAAAGCTATCACTAATACTATTACAAATATGCCTTTCACGAGGCGCCCTGAACGGTTCAACTAATACATGCAGATACGCACATTATAATGGCAGGATGGCAGCACTACAGCGGTCCAGGAATAAGAGTCCACCATTCACAAACAGCTGATCCATATCGTGGAGGAGAAAACTATGGTTATGGTGGTGGTAGACATTGTCGAGGGGGAAATGAAGGAGAAGCATTTGACGGTGAGGGCGAGGAATGATAGCTGCGTGCTAGGGGGAAGAGTGGGAAGTGGGCTCTCAAGTGCTCCTCTGGATATGAGTGGAAAGTTGTCCCAAGGGGATTGCTACTGAGAAAGATTCCTCTAGTGAAAGGTGAGGGGGATCTATAACCAGTGGTTTGGTCTTGAAGCCTGAATGGGACTCTGAGGCAAATAATGCACCCAAAAGCGAAGTGCGCTAGCTAAAGGTGCCTAAATGCACTTATAAGGCGGAAAGTGCGGAAAAGCACACTTCGTGCGATCACAACGGAGTGCATCGAGTAGAGATGACAATCAAATGGGGGAATCAGGACTTTGATAGATGTAGAAATAGACACTTAAAGGTGTCAAAGCGCCAATAGGAAGGAAACCAGTGTATTCAGATAGAAACTCAAGCTATACACTTCGATGGTAGTGGAGCGGAAGTGAGTGACAGGAAAACAAACATGGTGACGTGTAGGTATGCTAAGTGAGTTCCCACGGCTCGGAGCTGAATAGGAAGTACTAAGGTAAATGGTGAGGTAAGTCAGGGTCCATAACGAGATATGATGATAAGTACTAGTGCCTGCGTGACGGAGTATGAGTTCTGAAGAAGGGAAAACGCACCAATGGACCTTGGAGGACTAGAACGGGACATGCGGAGGACAGGCGACGGATCCTAAGGAAATGCGACAAAGTGCACCGTAATGCGCTGGTACGCGCCAAGGCGCGCTGAAGGATCTTCAACTCAGCTGAGGGTGCAGCTGATATAATTGTTGAAGGGAGGAAAATATGAGTGCGATATGTTCGTCCCTTAGGGGAAGCAGAGAAAGCAAATATCCACTGGTCAACTCTAGGGGGAATGCGCAAAGCGCGTGATAAGGCGAAAGCGCGGGAACAAAGGCGCTATAGGCGCGCGAAGCGCGGGAAAGTCGCGCGTCGAAAAGCGGAACTGGGTGAAAGCGGTATGCGAGCGATAGTGAGATGTTAAGACGTGTACTGAGATGCTGATAAGACAACTGATGCGGATATGGCCACTAGAGCTAACTGCTACTAGGGCTTGCGATGATTTATTCAAAACATAATAAAAACTCGGAGATGGTGACTGTCTATGATGATGGTGGTCCGTGGTAATGTGTGTTGTGTCAAGTAAAAAATGTGTAATGAAAAATGTGTACCAAGTGAAAATAAACATGGTACGATGTTGAAATAAATGATAAATGGAGAAATGCATACCTGGGAACTTGGTTGGACATGGGAAAACACAGTGGGAAGTCAGGCGCCCTATAGCGCTTAGGCGCGGGAAAATTCGCCTAAAGCGCGCGCAAGTCGCGGAAGTGTCGCCTATGTCGCGTGCGTCGCGCGAACGTCGCGTTTATCGCGCAAGTGTCGCGTTGCATGCATATTACTGTAGACTCGACCTATGTTGCAATATATGCCATTGTGAGGCTACTCAGGATTGAGTCTCTACAGCGCATTGCGCGGAAGTTGTATGAGAAGCGCGTTGCAAGGATATCGAGTGCATTGTGAAAAGCCGTGAATTTGGCCCATATGAGCCTGGAGAAATGTGAATCTCTACAACGGTAAGCAACTGCCTGCCTTGACGAGTCGACGATGAGGGCTATTAATAACAATTCTAAATAAATGGAGCGCTCAGTGGTAGCAGCAACAAGCACATTGATAAAGTTTACCGTGTCATATAAGGAAATTTTCAGAGTCCTCAATGGTCTTGACGAGCTGAGGATTCAGAGGTCTAAGGGAAGTCCAAGGATTCAGAATGTAAGACAGAATATGCTGTCAATGTGGTTCAGGACAATAAGGTTGGTTGAAAGAAGTTGAAAGTCTGAGGGAAGACGAAGTTCAACCTTTGTTTGGCCTTGCATCATCTTTCCATAATAGGAAACAACTTGCGATTTGAATCAAAGTCTAATTTAAAATGCGTAGGCAGCAAATTCTATAAGCACTAAGTAGAGTCCGAGAGCGACAAACAAAACCAGTATTGGCAACCAAGCCTCAAATATTTTTAAGGTCTGGCTGCTGCTGGATGAGCGTGACAGAAACGCCCTTGAAAAAAGGTAATGAGAATGCAAATCAAGAAATACTATGTATTGAAAAACATGTAGGTGTAATGACTGTTGGATGAGCGCAAACTATTTGGCCTTTCGGCCAGACCTCTGTGTAGTCTGAGCGTTGACGCTCCCGACAGCTGAATGAGTAGAATCCACAGTGGAACCTTTGGCTATGACAAGATTATCAGCTGTCTGGGCTTTGCGCCGGGGCTTTGGTTTTGGTTTTGGGTGCGCATTATTGATTTCCACAGGACTTAAATGTTCAATTCCAAGACGAACATCTTGATTCCCCAGATTAAGGTCCCCCATCGCGGTAGATATAGACTCTGAAGGAGCTGGAACAGGGGGGGCTGGAACAGGGGGAGCTGAAACAGGTGGATCTACAATAGTGGGAGCCGCCGCTGCATTGACAGTCAGAGCTGCAGGAGGATGATTCAGAGGTGCGGTGGAGTGGGGTGCTCCAGCAGGACGGATCAGGTCGGGAGTGCCAGGGGTCCTGGCTCGTAGTCGGTAGTCCTGAGGCGTGTTGTAGTCAGTCCTTGATAGATAGAGCCGCCTCCTCCCGCCATAGAGGTTTGGCCTGGGTTTCCCTTGCAGTCCATGCCCGATCCAGCGGGATGACGAGCCTCATCTTCAGAGTCTGAAAGGAGTGAATTGTGTGGGACACTAATGGTCCATGGGTTTGGTAATGGCGGACGGACATCATCCAACGATCTGCATTGAAGACTGGGCCTTCAAGCTCCTGTTCCATGGCACGCTCGAACTCTTCTTCATACATGTGGCCCGGTCCATCGTCATGGGCAGAAGGAGGGACAGAGGATGAAGTTGAGAAGAGAGCATCATTGAAGAATAAGAGCACCTGGTGTGCACAGGGGCCACCAGTGAGTAGGCGTTGATGGAAGAAGTTGTGGTATTCATGATATGGTATCTTAGTGGTCTCCCCAATCTCAGTCAGTTCTGTGTCACCGGAAAGTAGGAATATTGCCTGATGTTTGAGAATAATGAGTTGTAGTTGTAACAATAGCTCAAAAATAACTTATGACGACAGCAGCAGCAGCAATCATACCTGATATTGTGGCTCGTAATTTCCAGATCTTAGCCTTCGTCCTAGAAGATGCAGCACCTGTGGCAGCCAAAGATGATTTGCCAAAGAGCAATACTTTCAACACCTGTTATACACCATGTGAGGTTTTATTAGCCTGTACAACAACAAAAAAAGGACGTACTTGCACCAGCTTTGCTGATTTGAGCATCTCATTTGGTACCGGCCTTTCAGGTGTAGGAAACAGCACCAGCGCAAACTTTGTATAGTCACCATGGGGGCTCAGTAAAAGCGCACGACATCCAGGGTTTTCATGTCGTTTGTAGCCCCATATGAAGATGTTCGCGCTCAGACTGAAGATGGCATTAGCACATGCCCCAACATCTGAAGCCATTTCAGAACAAGCATTACTGACGCCCCTCCTGAACTAAGGAGATTTGGATCAGAATATGAGAATACATCGACATGATAGGCGTGACATACCTGAGAGCCAAAGCTATGATAATTCATCAATTCATGCTCTTCTGCAGGAATGAACTGGAATAGTTCAGCCTTCACACCATCCTCCATCGACACCCCGCTTATCCAGTGCTCCTTGCTGTTAAGATTGATGTCTGGACAAGTATGCAACGGGAAGATCTTGATGTTAATCCAAAGACAGTGAGTGATGGAGTACTTCCTCCCAAGAGCTCGGATGGTGTCTTCCTTGGCTGCCATCGCAAGATCGTTTGGGGTGAGATTGTGTCGTTTGCAACCTTTAGATGTTGCCACCTCAAGCAGGGCATTCCTCTTCATAGTCTCCCAGTATCTACCACAAGTTGAACAACAACATTTGAGTGGCCTTGAGAGCCTATTAGTGATCGCAAACTGAAGGATTTAAAATGCGGTATCAAACTCGATAACAATGCAATAACTTACCTGATGGAGCTCTTGAGGCATTGCATCTACAGAAGCAGGTGCAATTGCGGTGCGGACCTGTACAAGCTCTTCGTCTGAGTCATCTGAATTAGACTCTGATGAGGACTCAGGGTCAAATTCGGTGTTGGACTCCAGTAGATCTTGGCGCTGCGGCATGATGGGCGAAGGTGACGAGAGGACTGGTGCAACTCAAAATTGGGTAGAACTGGAGGAATCTGGATCAGTGTCATTGTGAGTTTATATACAGAACTCACAGTCTGGATCATGTGCTGATAGGCGAGCATTGCAATTCAGAACATTTTGGGGACTTGAGGGCGGCACCACGCACAAATACATACTAAACCTGTAGCACAAGTAGCCATTACACACAAATTAGGGACTCAAAGGTAAAATACACACCCGTTATGCTCCAAAAATGTTCAAGTACAACTTGTAACGCGTAATGATCCACGTGTGGTGTCATCATCGAACCCCTGCCAAGAGAGGGCCGCATCATAAGAAACGCATGATGAGTACACATGTCGGTGACTTGTTGATGCCATTATTAATAATGCTCTGAAACACCTGAATGTGGTTGCGAGGAGGGTGAATATACAGCCTAAGGGGACCTGGGGGTGTGGGACTTTAGTGCGTGTCCATTATAACACCGGGGTAGATGTGCAAGAATACCCACTAGTCTATGAGCGGATGTATTAGTCCTTGATGACTTCTTGATTTAAGCCTCCATCTTGGGGGTAACATTGCTGCTTGAGATCTCCCATAATAGGATTGTGCTGTAGATAGCAGTTATATGTGAATGGAAAGCATAGATCAGAGGCTGCACCATTTGAAAAGTTCTGTCACAGAATACAAACCACACAAACCCCATGATATCCACGTCCTCTTTGTCAATGAACCTGGAATTGTGCAGAAGCAGATGAAGGGGATTGTGGGGAGGCAGAATTGTGGGGATGCAGACAAAGGTGCAACTGTAAAACATTTCAATTGGCGGAATTGTGGGGAAGTAGACGAGGGCACACCTGAAAAAACTTTTCAACTGGCGGAGATAGACACAGATGAGGGTGCATGCCAGAGGCAGAGAGGGTGCACAGTGGAGGCAGACGAAGGTGCAACTGGAAAAAACTTTTCAATTGGCGGAATTGTGGGGAGGTAGACGAGGGTGCATGCCAGAGGCAGAGAGGGTGCGTGGTGGAGGCAGACAAGGGTGCACTTGAAAAACTTTTCAATTAGTGGAATTGTGGGTAGGTAGGGTGCATGGCAAAGGTGGACGAAGGTGCATGGCAGAGGCAGACAAGGGTACACCTGAAAAAAACTTTTCAATTGGCGGAATTGTGGTGAGGTAGGGTGCATGGCGAAGGCGGATGAAGGTGCATGGTGGAGGCAGACAAGAATGCACTTGAAGAATGCACTTGAAAAAACTTTTCAATTGGTGGAATTGTGGGGAGGCAGATGAGGGTGCACCTGCAAAACTATTCAACTGGCGGTCCAGTGAGGGATGAGTTAAAAGAGTTGTTTCTGAGAATGAAGAAATATGTCAGTGTCTACATAATTAACAAGGAAGTAGTCTCCAGGAATAGCAAAGTCAGGAACAACTAATATGCCACGAATGATAGATTGAAGCATGATGAATTCCGATGAAGCCATGGGTCGCGCATGAAGATGAGTCAGTCGCAAATCTCAGTCAATAGCACATTGTGGACCCATTCACAGATCCATAGGTAGAACTAAAGCGAGATCGAAAACCTTGCTGCCAATCATGTGCTTGAACATAAGCAAGATGTGAACAAAAATGTTCTTGTCATTGACGTCTTTGTCATTGGTGTGAATCAGGGCACAGTCGCATCGCTCATGGCCATGAAAGCTTTGGTTACACCGCAAATAATCTGTAGTGAGCTTCCAATCCACAGCGGACTCGTAGTTGACCTTGAGGAACCGATGCTCCTGGACCTGCAATAAAGATCTTTAAGAAGAGGAACATCAGTGAAACAACTATTACTGACTGTATCTTGTGCTGAGAGTATCAACCATGTTTTGCCATCAGGTAGTGGTATGTTGTAGGCAGGCAGAAAGTTGTTGAGGAATAATGAAAGTTTCTTGCGGAACTGTGCAGAGGCAGGCTTGGATGCATTTTCTTCTTCGAGCTGCGAAAGGGTCAGGGAGTGTTGTGGGGCACCAAGGTGAATATATCCGCCAAAAGGTTGATCATCTAGGTCTTCCTCCTCAAGTTCTCTCTCTGAGAGCATGGCCTTACGTCGTTCTTCGTCAAGGTAGTCAACATGGCTGCGGATGAGCCCAGAGATGAGGGTCATATGATCTAGTCTAAGTATCTAGTATGCAAAGGATGATCAATGAGTTAAATTACAGAAAGCACGATCTAATAAAGTGATACCTGGTTAGCAATATCCTTCCCGTTTGTTTGCAATTTGTATGCACGTTTGATCGGTCCATGTTGCTTCTCATTCAGTCTGGTGCTGAAGTTTCGAGCTGCTCCTTTCTCCCTAATGTCAGTGAATACATGCTTCAAGGCATGAGCCTTTGGGAAATTCCAATTCTTAGTTGCATCATCGCCAAGGGCCTCAATATATTCCTGTGTGATAGTAGTGTTGAGTCACGGTGACGGGCGCAAACAATTCAGACAGGACTTACATCTAACAGTTTCTGAAACATGAGGATCTCCGCCTCTCCAGCTGCAAGAGTACTTTCAGTATGAACATCAAGTGATACATACATATCAATGTGAAGATAGCTCACTATGCACTTTAAGAGTGCATAGCCAGCTTCATCTTCCACGCATGTGAGCACGTTCTGTACTGCATACACAATTTGCTATCAAAACCATGAGAAATGTGCAGTTTTAAATACAGCGCACTAGAACATACCCTAGATATGTCCTGGAACTTGTTACCATCAGTAAAATATATGTTGGTAACGCGGTTGAAATGGTTCAGGTTTCGCCATCGCGGAAATGCATCAAACCTTTAAAATTAACAACATATGAGAGACTGATAGAATAACAACTGGGAAGGGACTTACTGTTCATCAACCTTCTTCTCAGCGGCGCATCCAAGTGCCTTGATGTGTTTCTTGAACTCATCAAACAAGTGATCACCAAACTTCCCCTTATGATAGACATGTAGTGGATCTTGCAAGAGTGCATTGTGTGGGTTGGACAGCTTGACTTTCCATAATGCATTCTGATGACTGTAAGATCATGTAAGTGAGAAAGACACATCCATCACGCACCTTGATAGGCCTCAAGCTCTGTTTCTTCAGTTCTGCCTCGCCCGCAATGCAATCTCTGGCCCATAACTCGACACGATCTTGTGCATCTTTAACGGTGCACTTAGGATAAGTCGTTGAATGGTCGGTGAGTTCTTCTCTCGGGGAAAGGGCAGGCAGAATTAAGGCCCCGTATTAGCACCATCACACACCTAAATATAAATGATTTGTGTTAGAAACAATGTGTTAATGATATATAAACATGGACCACTCACTGCTCTTCATAATCAGCTGATAGGATCAGAATTAATGGGAATAGCCAGCGTTGAGTTCCATCGTAGCACTCATGTGCAAACCCAGTGGCAGATAAAACCATGATAGTTGTGAGCAGGATTGAAAATGATTCGTGCCATACAACACACTTCAAATTTGTGTATGAAAGTTTGCCATCCTCATCTAAATCCTTGGGAACCTGTAACAAGGGGCAAAGACCATCAATTGAGCGCCATTCACACAATGTTGCGAGGACTTACAATCAGTAAGCAACCTACCAGACGCCCTCCTCCGGGACCATCGACATTCCTAATATTGACTGGTAGATTCCCGCATCGGGCAATTACTGGGTATGCTTTGACAGTACCAGCCAATGAAAGATGAGTTTTGTCAGCATATAATATGAACACGAAGGGCGCTCCATTCTCAGGTAATAAGGACTAAATGAATTGAAATTTAGTAGTCAGTCATGTAGTATACAAAAAGATTGGGCACACTTGAAGATTCCACCAGCGGTCTCCCATCCATGGCTCTTGAAAGAAGCGCTCAAAGTGAGTCCCGTTGTGCTTATAAAGCCGCTGAGCATCCCAGACAAAGTGCAGAGCCAACAAGGGATTGGCTAATAGGTCCATTGCCCAGTCCCACAGAGGCCGCAAATCACCTGGGTAGCACCACCCATATTAGTAATTAGTAATAGTACCGCGCACCTATTTCTGTTACAAATTCGTAAGGAATAGCTGTAAACCACCCTACCAGCAGTATTCCCAGCACATCAGCAGTGACTTGGGCGAGCTGAATGTGCGCCCAAAATAGAAGAATATCCCGATATGTCCGATGCTGTCGTCACCGCCTCGGCAACCGATACTGATGACCAAATTAGGGTTCTGATGCTGTTGATATTCGCACCCCGCCATCACTAAGTGTTCTCTCACTGTTTGCTCATCGTTTACCATGATGAGCACATTGTTTCGCCTCCCCCATCATCAAAAATCGATCGATTTTGAGCGCACCTTGTGCACTAGATAGGCTTTGATGTTCCTGACCTATCAATGTTGTTCTACCCGCCATAAGACAAGTCTTCGCTGTGCTCTTCGACATCAACAGTAAGTTCCACGTTTTACTTCTCCTGCCATTGTTTTTTACCAGATCTTTGTTGCATCTTGTGCAATAGACAGGGATATACATCCAAAACCTATGTATGTTGTTCTATATGCTGTAGGACCTGTCTTTGCTGCCCTCCTCGACATCAACGGTGAGCATGATATTTTCCCTCTTCCGCCATCATCTCTCACCGGACTCTTATCGCACCTTGTGCATTTGTTCAGGGATCAATATCTCTCAACTATCTACGTTGTTTCCCTCATTGTAGGACCGTCCCTTATCGTTATCTCTGTCAATGACCTGTGTATTGCAGTATAGACCCTCCTGCTGTCACTGGTAAGCAATGCCCTCCATTTTAACGCTATATACAGTGTATCTTATGTTTATACTATCATCAAATGATAACTACGCGCTCCCGAGGCTCTCGCTCATACTGCCAGCTGCCAGCTTTGCAGTCACTGGCACATCAGTGATTGACAGCACCACTTCAACACTACTGTGATTCATGTTAAGTACCTGCATTGTCCTGCTGGTTGTCCTGCTGGTTGTCCCGCTCATTATCCTGCTGGTTGTCCTGCTCGTTTTCCTGCCCTTCAACTTCTGTGTCTGTGTCACAGACCATTTCGGCACTTTTGCCACTGTTGATATTATGTCGTTGTTTGGCTTTGCATGGTTTGTAGACCTGTTCACCGTTTGCTTGACGCTCACGGTTGTTGCTAATGCACTCTGACAACTCCTTGTCGGTCAACAGAACCCAGCGGCATTTGTTGGCGACCAATGCATCGAGCAGGGTGACTAGGCACTCTCGATGGCCGACTTTCCCAGGGTTGCCAATGTCCTTCTGGTAAGTCCATCCATCAATTGCGACTGCATAAACCTCTACAATCTTCTTCTCATAGTTGTCGTAGTTCATTAGCACCCTCTTCGATGCTAACTTGTGCTTTCACAAGATGTTGTCTGTATGATATATTACATGCTGATGATTCTGAAAGTGTGTTGTCCGTTCCTCCACTCAGAAATGTAGAAATGACGGATCAAGCTGCGCATACCGAAATCTCCGACTACCCATGACTCAAATTTGAGTGCAAGATGCTTGGGCTCGAAATGCAATATGTCTTTGATAAAGGACTTGGCCTTGGGGGTGAGAAATATTTTGGCCTCGTGGTAATGTTCTAAATCGCCTCGAACAGCAATGTAGAAGCCTTCAACTGCGGTACGTGCGTTTATAGCTGACCACTGCGTGATACTCAACCATGATGCATCACATATTGCAGTAACATATCTCCGTATTATACGAGTGGACGGACGTGCATAATATCCCGTATGATACGGGCCAGCGGACCATGGGCCGAGGGTAGATATATCCTCGACTGTGACGGATGGGCCGGGAGTGTTATTATTCCCGATGGAGACGGGTGGGCCCAGGTGGGGAATATGTAAAGTAGATGGGTGGGCCGATGGACATGAATTTTCAATAGACGGATTGGCCGAGGTAGTTGGATATTATGTAGATGGGTGTACCAAGGTAGATATGTATCAAATAGCCGGGTATATCAAGGGTGCTTGTTATCACATAGCCAGGTGGGCCCAGATATATATCATATTAGACGGGTGGGCCGACGAATTAATATTATTTTGTAGACGGGTGGGCCGAGGGAGCGGTAAAAGATGTATTATATACAGGTGGGCCGACGGGAGACATATATTGCATAGATGGGTAGGCCGACGTGGGGGTATATAAGATAGACGGGTGGGCCCAGGAGAATGATAATTGTAGACATGATGGAGCTCAGCTAGTTGTATATCATCCAAATCAAAGGAGGTGATTATTCAAAGTCATCTAATGATGTGGTATGGCACGGAGCTTTGCAAAGGGGTGAAGTGGAAACTCGAGCGAAGTGTACCGAGTTCCAAGACCCGGGTCTCGACAAATGAATATGTGATGTCCAGCACACTTCTGATCATCTGGTATTTCATTGAGCAATGGATGATAATAGATCTTTGAAAGCCAACATCATCGAAGCCTACCAAATGCCAAATGCCAAGTTCCGACCACCAAAAATTGAGTGAAGTGTACCAATATCTGAGCCCCAACTATCGAATCCCGAAAATCGACCATCAAGTCCCAACTATCGAGTCCCGACTACCAAGTCATGAAACCCGACGCCTGACCATTGAATCCCGACAATCGAGTATCGAGTCCCAACCAACGAGTCCCGTATATCAAGTCCCGACCATGGAGACCCGAGACCCGACGCCCGAGACCTGAGACCTGAGATTCGAGACAAGTTCCAACTATGGTGTCCTGGGTATCAAAATCGAGTGAAGTGTACCAAGATCCGAGGCCCGGGTCTCGACAAACGAGTATCTGACATCCAACAGACTTCCAATCATGTGGTATTTCATTGAGCAATAGATGATAAGAGATAATAGATCTTTGAAAGCTCAGATCATCCAAGGCTCCCTTATCTGATCCTCTCAATCTCCACCCCCTTTAACACCAAAGTGCGGACATTCAGGATTCAGCTTCTGATCTCACAAGATCAATTCAATCATGGATGTTTCTTCCACTTCCGATGATGAAATAACCCTCTTGCGCACTTGGGCCCTGACTGTCACTCATGTGGCATGTGATTATACGGAACAGAAATTCAATGCAGAGAAGACAGGAGGAGACCCAGTTATACCTTCTCCAAACCTAGACACTGATCTGGTGATGGCTTGTGATCAATTGGTTGATCGGCTCATAAAGGCATATAAAAATCCCAGTGAGTCTTCCTGCAGATTCGGAAAATTCGTTTTATCAGTCAAATTGCTTCATCACAGTTCAGATGCCGATTGATATTGCAAGATATAGCAAATTGATCTCCCCAAAGGACACGGGGCGTAATGAAGAGAGAGAGGAAAAGTTGCTCGAGAGGTGTCCTCCTGGCCATGAGGGCACAAAGTTGATCGACATACCCGCGACAATTCTTGATGCATCCGGTGCCATCATCGCATGGTACCTCCCAGACGCCTTGACCAATGCCACCCAGGTGTGTTATATATATTGTGACTGGATGGATATTGAACATCAAATGGTACGTACAGAATGAAATTTGGGCGGCCTCAGATTTGCTAGCTCCCATGCTCGAACAAAGCATAAAGCTCGATGGGATTTGGCGGACTAATCAACAGTGGTTCACACCAAGCTCAGAAAATGATGTCCTAACTCTCGGATGCGTTAATTTATCTCCGGCATGGTTTCAGCAGGGGCACGAGGTAGGATCTGATGAGATGGCGATCTCGGTAGTTAAACTCACCAATCCCATAGAATCAGTCCGATCCGGAGGTATCTGCATCATTGAAGGGACCATCCTCCGAGAACATCCTCAAAGCCTTTGCGAGGCCAGCAGCCATTGCCACAGCGGCACTCAGGGTGATGCATCCTGAGCAGTACTGGGCAGGGTTGCAAGCCTTTGCGAGCCTCGGAGAAAAGGCATGAAGCAAGGAACTGCCGAAGATGTCAGAGACTCTCCAGTACTGGGCAACGGTGTTTAACAGCCTCACCGTCATATGCAATCGGGAAACCCCAAATCATCGAGACCCCTCATCAATTTCCGAATGCTTCGATATTCTCACTAGCGTGGGGAATTATTCTAATGCTCGGATGAGTATGCCAAGCCTGCAGCTGGAGTTAAGGTACGATCCGGGGTGCATGATTGCATTTTCGGGAAGGATTGTCAGACACGCGGTTCATGCAGTGGAAGGGGATCGGATTGCCTGGGCATGGTATATGAGGGATGCTGTTCATGTTTATGCTGGGATTCCGTCGTGTGGATGGGCAAGGTTGGATTGGAAGAAGTAGAAAGGTAGTTACCCGTGTTAGTACCCACCTTCAAATACATGATACTAGATGTCAGGCACTCCATACTCAACATTCGGGTTTCGGGTCTTGATAGTCGGGACTTGATATTCAAGTATATTCCATAGTGATGTTGTACACATTTCACCGACTACCGAGTACCAGGTTTCAGGTTTCGGTACACGGTACCCAGTACTTGATAGTCGGGACTCGATATTCGATTTCACTAACTACCGAGTACCGGGTTTTGGGGTTCGGTACATGGTACCTGGTACTCGGTGATTCAAGAAAACAACTCCCAAAATTGATGAGTGTCATGTTTTGAGTTTTGTTTCGATTTGTTTTGAGTGTCGAATCTCGGGCTTCGGGCTTCGCGTTTCAGGTCTCGATAATAGGGACTCGATACTTGATGGTCGGCACTCACATCTCGGGCTTCGGGAGTCGATTGTTGGGACTTGGGTTTCAAGACTCGGTAGTCGGGACTTGATAGTGTGGATTTGGGTTTCAAGACTCGGTACCCGGTACTCGGGTTTCGGTACTCGAAGATTCAAGAAAGTGTCGTGTTGTTTTGAGTTTTGATTTGTTTCGTGTCGAATCTCGGGCTTCGGGCTGCTTGGGTTTTGGGTCTCGATATTGGGGACTCGATACTCGATGGTCGGCACTCAAATCTCGGGCTTCGGGAGTCGATTGTCAGGACTCGGGTTTCAAGACTCGATTGTCGGGACTCGATGGTTGGGACTCGATGGTTGGGACTCGATAGTCGGGCTGTAAGACTCGATTGTCAGGACTCGGTGGGGACTCAAAACTCGCAACTCATAGCAATGTTCGAGTTTCAAGTCTCGTCTCGAATCTTGGGCTTCGGGACTGGATATCCGGGACTCTATGTTTGGGACTCAATATTTGGAACTCAAGATATCTGGATCTCGATGCTCGATATTTGGTATGCAGGACTCAGCATATAGCAATAGGTCAGATATTCAAAAGTCAGTATGTAATTTTCAGTACTTATTTCATCATGTACAGAATTTAGACTTCAACATTCTGAACTGAAGGACTAGAACTACTCTGGTCCCCTTGGGTTCAATTTGGTTAGGACGGCGGTGTACATCTGAATCTCTGCCATCTTTTCACGGATGCCAGCTTGTTGATCCTCAATCACTGTCAGGAGGCGTTCCCTCATCCACCTCAGTGCCTTCAGCGTTGCAAGCGAGCTTTCATCCACCTGCTCGGGAACAACAAGATGTTCGTCCTCAACGCCAGACTAGAAAGGATTAGTCATCACTCAAGGAAATTCTGTAAAAGTCTTACTAGCCAATGCTGGTAGTGACAGACACAATTAGCGAATACCTGATCCCATGGCCATAATTCATTCGGGATGGCAGTTGATCCGGTCCACCATGGAGTACCATAGGTGGATACAATGCGGGAGGGATCCCCCAGATCTGCAACATCTTGAAACTGGCATAGGTGGGATGAAAAGATGTGGTCCAGAACCATGTTCCAGGTGAGCTCGGGAATCAACTGAAGAATATGAGCAACCGGGCTCGGAACAACCGAAATGATGTTCCTTGCAGCTGAGTACTGCAGGATGGGAGTCACAAAAGTCTGTTGGAAATGTCAGCATTGACCACCACAGTCATCAGCCTCTTACAGCTATCTCCCATTGCAGCCCGGCTTTAAAGTGCGTGATCCGAGTAGCAGATGGCTCCTGGGTGTGGGCAGCCTCCATCTGATATTGAGAGATGGACTGTTAAGACCGTACTCAAGTAGTATCGGATCCGAAGGGCTTCGGCCTCAGCTCGTGCGCTGTGCCCCTTTCCCGAGTCTTGCCCCTTATTTCAGAGAGCTAAAGTATCGCGTATATAGAGTAACGGCCAATCCGGATCGGATCCGGACTAGAAACTAACGGGTGAGGACTGTCCGAAGACAGAGGCGGATATGTAGACTATAGGAATCTATCCTAAGTCTCGGAGTTGACAAGAGTAGCGTACTCAAGTCCGGATGGATAACGGAGGGACTCAGAGTCCGGACGGAATGAGTGCAATCTAAGATGATATTCGAACTGATCTACTACAGCGCATATACAAAGGTTTATATACTACGGATAGCTAACGGAATGATCAATAAGCAAAGTCTAAGTGGAGCGTATTGGTAAGTTGGATGGATCACGAATCATGAACCGGGAATGAAGTACAAGTAAAAGCGGATTCGTAAGTGTAGCGGATCAGTAAGCAAAGCGGAAGTAAAGGATAACCGGTATACCGGTGTACAGGAATACCGAAAGGAGATGAACGATAGTTAGAGTTATATGAACAGGAAATGAAATAAGAATCAAAGCGGATCTGTGGACCGGACGACGGATATGTTCATCGGATCTGGATCGGATCTGAGATCCAGATCATCGGATCTGTAACCGGATATATGGTATATGACATGGACACTCGGATGCGAGATGCAGCCATTGACATTGTAGCTGCAATATCTGCCTGAGTGAGTGTCAGGGGTCGGAACCCATTGCCGGAAGTCTGAGAATTAGAAGGGGATGTTGGGGGAGTATGCAATACAGACATGGTTAATGCAGGATTATGAAGCTGGAAATGACAATCACAATGGCAGTTGGTTCGGAGGTCAAGATATGAGCCACTGGTTGATTGATAAAAATTTTCAAACTCCGACATGGGTCGACCCGGCCAATTCCCGGGACTAAAATGTTTGGGTCAAAGTAGCTGTTTCATATCGTTGGCAAAAAAATTTCATTCATCTCGAGCATCTATAAACCCGGTCTTCAGGTCTTGAAATGCTGCCTGGGCATCCTGTGCCAGCAATGAATACATTTGGGATTGCCTTCCCGAGTAGCATGCATGACCCGGAAGGTGTTTCACCAATGATTCGTGCATCCTGTCACCCCATTGGGTTGCTTTCCACAAGAAAAAGTTACATGTCCAATCCATCTCCAATTGGACCAACATCATTTCTTCCCTCCATCAATCCCGTAGTGCCTTTGCCCAGAGCCAATGAACTCGGTAAACTTCGGATGACTCCGTCAGCTGAGCGCGGGACACATCAAGCATGCCCGAACTCACATTCCTCATTCCACGAGTGATCGGGACCCCCAAGGTCGACTTCGACTGACCAGAACCAAGCGAGGGACTCGTTTCGCTGACCTCGGGCTTTTGGATCGCCGACGGCAGTGCTGATTCTGAGTTGCTCTCGAAGCAGGGGTTTGTATGTCTGAACCTGGTCTTGCCCTGGCTCCAGTTGCATCATTTGCTTCCTCGTCTTCGTATATATACTGGCATGGAGGGACACTGCCTGCTGCACCGACGTCACCTGGGACCAAGCTCGAGTTTTCAGGGCCTGGGATTTGGCTTGCCTAACTGTTGTTCGAAACAGAATCGCCTTGTTGCACAAGTGAATTCGGAGGTTGTGAAGGGAGTCATTGGCCTGCCCTTCACGAAGAGACATCTCCAGCAGAATGAGATCGTCTGCCATACAGCGTCTGCATCGATCTACCCCGAGGTTTGATGGCAATGGGATTACAGTGAGCTCAGGGGAGTTTGCCCATGTGTCAGATGTCTCGGTGAAGTCTGCCAAGTCATCATCAAGATCATCAAGAATGTCCAAGTACAAGTCTTCAGGATCATCATCTGCATCAAATCCCTCTCCGAGATGCGTAATAGCAGACCGAGTGAATCCATCTATCTGGCCTTGGAGACGATTGCGTTGCCAGGCGATGTCTAACTTCTGTGTCTCGGTAGTTCTTCTACCAATTCTTCGGACCTCAATGAGCAATGCGATTTGAGCCTCTTCAATCGCCAACCCCATTGATATCCATGTCGCCACAGACCTGCGAGCAGGTGCTGCATTTCGGGCATTACCCTCCTCTAGTAGCCTAAGCTCGATCTCCTTTTTGCTTGGTGCTGAATGCAAAATTAATTCAGACTTTGATGGAGACAAAGTCAACTAACCCTTCTTGATATTAATCTCATATACATCCATAGCCGCAGGATTATTTATTCTGCTGGACTGAGCGATCCTCTCGCTGGCTAGCCACTCTGTCTTTGAATCGCCGGGTGCTGCTTCATTGAGTATGTCGAAAGCCTTTTCACTTTCGGCAATGCCATTCTTCGCCTGCTTGTATTTTCGGCAAAGGGTCCTTTTCATGCGGATCATCTTGCAGAAATTGGAATCATTCATCTGATAATCGAGACATTCCTTTCGATGCGGGGATGACATTCCCCGAGCAGCAGGGGAAATCAGGTTGAGACGTGACCATAGGGTCTCCATGATCTCTCCATCAATCCGACCGATGCCTTTGATAAAATTCGACGCATATTGGACATAGCAGCTGTCCTGATGTCCGTGGATGTGCCACAACCTGATTCCAGGAATGATGGTCAATTCCGGAATCATTTCGAGAAATCGGCTTCGATCCACCCGAACCCGAAAGTGCTTGTTGCATTGACAGTTGATATCATAGAAGGTGACCGCCCTGGTGATGCCTTCCATGTTGTGCTGGGCAGCCTCACAAAGGGCATAGTCCATGTTCATTTGTCTGCGAATGATGCATGGTTAACTTGTGAATATCGAATGGCTGGGTCGGCTTGCCTTTCGCCTTTCTGAAAATCTACCATTGAGTGAGGAACAAAGCAACCGTGTCTCGCACAGGCTACTCCCCCAATACCCGTGGATTCCAGCTTGTGCCGAGCCGCATTTGCTTGATTTACTGCCCGGTGATTGTTGCAGCTTGATTTTTCTAAAGTGTCGGCAGCCTCTGCAAGATGCGTGTTATACCTGTCCTTTCCCACCATGAATCCCAACCCATCTGACAGCCAAAATTCATCAAATGGCTTCATGGGATGCAGGTGTTCAGCTTTGAAATTTCCATCCATAACAAATGACCGGGTGTATTTCCACCTTGGAGTTGTTATTATCGCTGAGGTGACTTCGGTATCGAGGAAGACTCACTCATCAAGTGATTCATCCCCTGAGAAGGACACATTAATCCCAGGCTGAGGACATGCCGGGCAAAATAATGCGAGATCTCCTGCATTCGGGCTGTCGGAACAATGGCCAAAGCCATGCCATTTCATCGTCTTCAACTGCCTCCACTGTCGGGCGACTCTCATGAGCTCTCGGTATCGGTCCTTGCCCCATGCCTTGTCAATATAATGTCCTTTAGATGAGAGAGACATGGCATTACCGGTACAAGGTGTGGAAACATCCTCAAGGTCATTCGCCGGAGCTTGCTGTAATAGTTCATCGCCGAGGTCCCACATTCAAGGTTGTCCAATAGAAAATCATCGAGAACCCTGAAGGTGAATAAAGTCTTCAGCTTGTTAAATGAAGCGGGGAAAAATCCATGTCGAAACATTTGAAGGTCTGGACTCATGGCATTTGGACAATCGCAGCATCGAACCCGGAGGCGATGAACTCCGGACTTGTCAATGATGACCATGGTGTTTTCCTTCGGCTGGAACTCGGGTCCCGACACAGATGGTAGATCTTCAGGCTCAAGCTGGTCTTCCGGTTCGTCTTCTTCGAACAAGTCCCACCTATCCGTAAGTACTGGACATTGTTTGCCCTCATGACTGAGGTGTATGACGAGTCCAACGTGAGCGAGACAACTTTGCTCAAAGAATTGACCATTCCATTGACTGATCCAATGGATGGGATTGCAAAGATGTTGACTTCTGCAACAGCCAGTGCAATAGAGTGGCTCCCCAAGGACATGATAAAGTATGGGAGGAAATGGACTCCTAGGCAGGTGATCTACCAGCAGAAACGGGAGGAGGTGCTGAAGAGGATTGAGGACGAGTCCGGGGCAAAGCCAGGAGGTCCCGGTATGTTCAAGCATTATCAGGCGGCTGTAAAAAGAGTCATGGCTGAATTGTCTGATGATGAGTTGGAGAAGGCGAAAGACACGGCTGAAGAATGGTCCAGCAACTTTCCTCCTCCCGAGATACAAGCACAAGTGGCTCGTAAGAAGGGACCGGCGTATATGGAGCACTTTTCGAAGGAGATGTGGAGGCAATGCGGGATGAGAGTGTTTGTGATGTCGGCATGGAAGAATGAACAGGGAGAGGTGCTGTTCGGGATGTAAGTCAATTTTGTCATCGCAGATCTTCGATCTCAATACATTTCATGCAGGCACGATGATAACGAGGCATTAGGAGATGGGGAAAGTTTCATGAAGACGAAGGACTGGGAGGACATCGAGCCAGTTTGGCAGGAGTACACGCAGGAACAATTCGGTGAGTGTTTGATCTCTGGCTACTGGAATGAATTGGTTGATCTTTGTCATGATAGGTGCTGGGGCACGAGATGGTGGGCGACAGGTGAATGGAGGTCGAAAGAGAATCAGGAAGCCTGCTTTCGAACTCGAAATTGATGGGGATGGGATGCCGGTGCTTCCTGACATCACCGAGACGAAACTCGAGGAGAAGAAAGCCATCGTCAGAGCATTTCTCACATCGCACTATCGTGAGTCCGTCGTCGCAACACCCGAACATTTGTTGAATGCATTTATACAGGTATCTGTTCTGGGATTGTCAAGGCAGTTGTGCCATGGAGCGCCATCGTACAAAGTCAGGATGACTTTGTGGCAAGAACGTATCTTCCGGCGGATGTGGACTTGAAGGAGCCTTCGAAGTTGCAACATTGGGACACGACCACCTTACTGAATTTCTGGTATGCTCGGCAGGAGAAAGGCGAAGGTCCAACATTCCTGTTCAAAGCATGGAGGAACAGAGATGGGGACATGGTAGCCTCGGTTGTATCCGGAAATTCACCTTCTCATCGGACTCAGTAATGCCAGACGAGTTATGATCCGAAGGCCTCGGAATTCATCGACCGAAACTGACAGTGATCCCGAGGCCAATCACGAGAGTGATCCAGAGAGCAATCCCGAGGACGACACTCATCACATGGAGGATGATGCTGATGATGACACAGAGGAAGGTAGATCCCCGCAAAAGAGACCCAGAACAGAGCCTGGTCCTTCGACAGCACATGAAGGGACAGTGGTCCCACATGCAATTCCAAAGCCTCGCCCGGTCAATGCAGGGAAGACTGGTGCACTGCTGACATCGCGAATGGGCGACCTCCTGACTGGGCTGACTGCGAGAGTCACTCGCAATGTTCAGGAGGATGGTGCAACAGAACGAGTCAATAGGTCGCCGGCGCTGAAGAACATGCGGGGAAGGAAAGCGGTGATTGAGCCATCGGCGAGGACAACCCGGAGTAAGTCAACACAGCAGCCATTGGACACAAGCACTCGAGTGACGAGAGCAAGGGGAAAGAAGTAATGGGCTGATACTACACTGCCTGCCATTACCTGCTTGTATTTACATGTCAATGTGTAACTTTCATATATCAGACCTAATATGATATGCAGAGTCCCCACTAGTCAATATCGATTATTGAGTCCCGACTATTGAGTCCCGACTATTGAGTCACAAACATTGAATCCCGACTATCGAACCTCGAGTCCCGAACCCCGAGATTCGTCAAACACCGAGTCCCGACTATTGAGCATCGAGTCCCGAGCATCGAACATCGAGTCCCGAAAATCGAGTGCCGAGTGTTGAGTCCCGATTATCGACTCCCGAATATCAAACATCAAGTCCCGACTATCGAGTCCCGAGTGTTGAGTCCCAATTATCGAATCCCGACCATCGTGTATCGAGTCCCGTTCGACACCCGGGGACATGTATTGAAAAATTCGGTAGTGTACATGATGTGGGGATGTCAATGAAAATTCACAGGTTGCAATGCAGTAATTTACATGGTCAGTTGTTCTTCAAAGTGTTCAATCATGGAATCTACTACCCTGAGCATTTCAATGCTCATCTGTTCAACTCTTTGCAACCTCTGCAGGTCTGCATCAGCTTTTTTCAGTTTGTCGGATGTTTCTGCCCAAGCAGTTCGGAATGGACGCTCGGCCTCGATTAGTTGTTGGATGGAAGGGTCAGGAAGACCTCCAGTACGGCGTTTGTAATCATGGAGTCGATCTTGGACGGATTGGTCTTCCAGAAAGATTAGCTCAAAGATAACTGCTCTGCTTTCAGATACTCACATTCTGGGTGTTGGTATTTTCCGAAAGGATGGAGCTCCCGGACCATCAACCGTACATCCTCGATATTGAGCTCCGGCTGGTCTGCAGGGAGTTCGGTAGATGATTTGTCGGCTTGGGAGATAAGATCAGTCTCCATAATGGTCCAGAATGAATGGACCCACATGAAATAGACACCTCTGAGGTAGCCGGAGCAAAAGTGGGAGGATCAGCAGAGTCCAGCAACTCATCAACATCAATGACATCATCCTCAGGCCCGAGGTACAAGTCTGGATCAATGAGACAGCTGGCATCATCAGCTTGACCCGGATGTGATTGATCTTCAAGGGTGAAGTTAGCATGCATGGTGATCCCAGGTCATCAGTAATGTATAGTCATACCGGGTATTGCAGCCGACGCATCCGGGGGTCCGGATGACATAGAATCATATTCTATGTCATCATCCGGCCCGAGGTATAAGTCATCTAAGTCATCTAAGGGATACCCGGTGAATAGATAAGGCATGATAAGAATACAACATACCTAGTGATGCCCGGCCCATAGATGAGTCATCCACATCCATAGAATTATGGTCGGTCACCGGTGGGTCATTAAATCTAACGGCTGGATGGGCACTCATGTGTGGAGAATTGGTGGACTGATTGACTGATGATCTAAAAAACTTCGAAGTTCGACACAAAGCCGGCAATTGCCGAAAGTTGAACAACGACCAAACAAACACAAACAATAAACGATTTTGTGGATCGCCCATCAAATGTCTTGTTTGTTTGAAACTTCATCTTTCTGATAACTGATTTCAATCTGATTTCAAGATCTTTAAATCTCTCAACCCACTCATCATGTCCACTCCAGTTGACAACTCTTTGACCCATCTCAAGGCATCCGCTGCCCAGATCATGGCCATCATCAGTGCCGCCCGGCAGATTCCCCCGGGTCCCAGCCACTCGGCTTTGGGAAAACAGGTTGCTACACTTGTGGTATGTATTTTGTTTGGGTGCTTTTTCTTCTCTAACATCTTGGTAGTCTGATGTAGCCAAGGAGTATGGGTCCGGGGATGGTCCTATTCCCGGCCTCATCATTTCATGCTCCAAAGAGCTCCAGCGCATCCGCAACATGGTTCCCAAGGTCTGGCCAGACTGGCACTCCATCGGGTATGACGATCCTCGCATTCTGAGGCACGCCTGGTACCCCAAGGTCCTCGCCTGGAACGCCTTAGGCGACCAGACCTTCGATCTCCCAACTGCTGCCCCCCCATCCACAGGTCCGATTCCTGTCAACCTTCCCTCCCCAGCCATCCCTGCCGGCAATGTCGCCGGCCCTTCCACCAACCCCACCACCGAGTCCCGGGACAAGGGGAAAGGTAAGGCCGTCTTCGCTGACCCAGACCCCGAGGCAGAAGGGAGTAAGAAGAGGAAGTCCCCCTTGATTTCTGGACCCTCCTCCCAACCCCCGAAATCCGCGATGAAGAGTCACAAGCGTCAGAGGTCTGCTCGCGTTGTGAAGTCCAAGGCCATCGTGGAGTCGGAAGATGATGAAGACTCGGTTATGCAGGTATGTCGTCTTGTTCATTTTTTCATTGTCTCTCATTTTCGTGTAGCCACCTTTGGGTGGAGTGCCGGAGGTCGTCCTTCCCCGGCTCTCCACAATTGTCGCAAGGACGCCTGATTCGCCTCGCTCGCCCCGGGTACCCAAGAAGAAGCCCTTTGGCCCTGCCACAGTAAGTGTCATTTATGCGTCCGGGACTCGGGTGTGTGCTTACATTATACCAGGTGATTGCCGGCAGTCACACAGCAGTTGTGGAGCCCTCCCAGCCCACTCCCGAACCTCCGGTGCAGGCACCCCCAGTCATCCCTGCAGTTGACATTCTCATTCCCGGACCGGTGAGTACTTTGAAATATCTCAAGTGTCCATAC
This sequence comes from Suillus subalutaceus, assembly GCF_016647625.1. Classification (NCBI taxonomy): domain Eukaryota; kingdom Fungi; phylum Basidiomycota; class Agaricomycetes; order Boletales; family Suillaceae; genus Suillus; species Suillus subalutaceus. The sequence continues at coordinate 6,364 of NW_024540461.1, read as the reverse complement.
ACAAATACAACCAACAGAACAACCCATGCTATGCTTGCCACAAGCACAACTGGCCTTGCGCAACTCGGCCGGACAAGAGGACCGGGGCTCCATGTATGTCGTGCGTCTACTGCACAACAAAGAAGATCAAGTGCACCCCCGCGACTATGGGATCCCCGCCTCCTCGCGATCGTTCTTCCTCTACTACCCGGAAGACGAGGTCCAGAACACCATCCAGGGCTTCCTCCAAGACTCCCTCCAAGGCTCCCCCCGCATCCAAAACTCCCGCCCCCTCCAAAGCTTCCCCTGCCTCCCAGTCCAGGGCCCGAACTCGCAGTCAGTCTCGTGGCCGGGCCGGAACTTCTGGTGTCACTGCTGTGACCACTCCCAAGACCCAGACGCGTGGTCGCAGCAAGACTATCACTGCCGTCAAGGCACCTGCACCTGCACCTGCACCTGCACCTGCACCAGCTCGTAAGTCACCCGAGTTTTTCATCACCGTCTGACCTTCATTTTCCCTTGTAGCCCTTCCGTCTTCCAGGTCGGCAGTCCCTGCTGCAGCACTTGGGGTGCCCATGCCAGATCTCCATGCCATGTCCATTGCGATTCGAGATGGCGCAGCTCGAATCGCTCTTCTGGAGGCTCGTGTGGCAGAGCAGGATGGTAAGATTGACACCCTGCAACGCCTTCATGAAGGCCTTAGGCGCGAAATCATCGACCGGCACCCCTCATTCCCACTTCCCGACACTCCTGCCCCTGCAACATCCTTGTTGCTTGATCAATCCGGCCCCCCCACCATGTCACCCCCAGAATCCGCACTCCCTCCTCTGATTGATCTCAGTATGGAAACAATGGCTCCCACACCCGCAGCCCCGACATTCCCGGATGCCTCTGCCATTGAGGGTCTCCTGTTCGACTACAACCAAGTTGTTCATCCAGGGGATCCAGATGCGTCTGGCGAAATTGTGGACCCAGGTTATCCAAGCAACCTTGTCCCAGAATATGACTCTTCCAGCAACATGGATGTTGAGGTGGAGGTGAAGGTTGAAGAGTCTTCTGTGGAGGTTGACATGGCTACATAATTGCATAGTGATAGATGTATATACAAGTTTTCAATGAATGTAACCTCTGCCAGTCCATTGATTGAGTCACTGAGTTCCGAGTCCCGAGTCCGAGACCCGGAATTCGGCACTCGGCACTTGAGACGACAGATTTGAAACTTGAAACTTGAAACTCGAAAGCACTTGAATCTCGGGTCTCGGTACTCGGTATTCGGTACTCAACACGATGCTCGAAACTCGTAAAACTGTTTCGAATCACCGAGTACTGACTACCGAGTGCCGAGACCCGAGATTCGGTACTCGGGACTCGGTACTCGGTATTCGGTACTCGACACGATGCTCGAAACTCATAAAACTGTTTCGAATCACCGAGTACTGACTACCGAGTACCGAGTACCGAGTACCGAATCTCGGGTACTCGGTACTCGGTATTCGGTACTCGACACGATGCTCAAAACTCATAAAACTGTTTCGAATCACCGAGTACTGACTACCGAGTACCGAGTACCGAATCTCGGGTACTCGGCACTCGGTAGTCAGTACTTGGTGATTCGAAACAGTTTTGAGTTTTGAGCATCGTGTCGAGTACCGAATACCGAGTACCGAGACCCGAGATTCGGTACTCGGTACTCGGTACTCGGTAGTCAGTACTCGGTGATTCGAAACAGTTTTATGAGTTTCGAGCATCGTGTCGAGTACCGAATACCGAGTACCGAGTCCCGAGATTCGGTACTCGGTACTTGGTATTCGGTAGTCAGTACTTTCGAGTTTCGAATTTTGAGTTTTGTTTCCAATCTTTTGTCTCGCATGCCGAGTGCCGAATTCCGGGTGTCGGGTGTCAGTACTCGGTTCTCAGTACTCGGTACTCGGTGATTCGAGTCTCGAGACTTGTGACTCGTGATTTACAAATCGACATTTGAAACTTGTGATTTCTGAGAACAATGTGTATTATCTTATGTATTTCTGTACTCATTTCACCGACTACCGAGTGCCGAATCTCGGGTCTCGGGTCTCGGTATTTCAAGACAACAAAAATGTATATCATCTTAAATTTGAATTTTCTTAACTCGAGCCTCGAAACTCGTAAAAATGTACAATACCTAGGCCTATCTGTCTATATGATATGTATCTGGGCCCACCCATCTATCTAATACATAATTCACCTCACCCTTGGCCCACCCGTCTATCTAATATTACCCGACGTCGGCCCACCCATCTATGTAGAATTCCCCACGTCGGCCCACCCGTCTATCTAATATGACCCCACGTCGGCCCACCCGTCTATGTAATAAATAATTCCGCTCACCCTCGGCCCACCCGTCTATCTAATATTACCCGACGTCGGCCCACCCATCTATGTAGAATTCCCCACGTCGGCCCACCCGTCTATCTAATATGACCCCATGTCGGCCCACCCGTCTATGTCATAAATAATTCCGCTCACCCTCGGCCCACCCGTCTATCTGATATTACCCCACGTCGGCCCACCCGTCTATCTAATAAATAACTCACCTCACCCTCAGCCCACCCGTCTATCTAATATTACCCCACATCGGCCAACCCGTCTATGTAATAAATAATTCCCCTCACCCTCGGCCCACCCGTCTATCTGATATTACCCCACGTCGGCCCACCCGTCTATCTAATAAATATTTCACCACTCCCTCGGCCCATCCGTCTACAAAATAATACTAATACGTCGGCCCACACGTCTATATAATACTATTTGCTATACATCTCTCCTCAGGTCTATAATATATGTCAATCCTACTCTACATATTACCCACATGGGCCCACCCATCTCCATAATAATATTTCTCCCGGCCCATCCGCTATCGTCAATGATATATATAACATCAGCATAGATGGGCCCACCCGTCTCCATCGGAAATAATATGCCTCCCGGCCCACCCGTCAACATCGGGAATATACATAACATCGGCCCATAATCCGCTGGCCCGTATTACACGGGATATTATGTAGGTCGGGTGACCCGTATAATACGGGATTTGTCACTGAAGGGGCTCGCCAGGTAGATACTCAGAACATCGCAATTGATATTTGTCTCACATAGTATTTTGTGTAGGTACTTCAAGCACTTGTTGCTATTTTTCTCAGACGACCCATTCTACTCCTCGCAAGTTCACCTAAAAAATTTAAACGACCCCCGTTTCCGCTTTTTTTGATCAATGCATTGGCGCCGTAGACGGCACACATATCCGGATCTTTGCCTCACAAGGCGAACACTCCACCATGCGCAACCGCAAGGGATACTTATCCCAAAACTGTCTATTCATGTGCGATCACGATTTTTTTTTATCTATTCACTTTGCGGCTGGGACAGTTCTGTCGCTGATGCGACGCTCTGGAATGATGCGCGCGCACATGACTTGCGCTTGCCTCCGGGAAAATACCTACTCGCAGATGCTGGGTTTGGTACATGTGATGCATTGTTGGTGCCATACCGTGGTGTCCGCTATCACTTGAATGAATGGCGTCAGGCCAATCTCCAGTGAGAACAAAAAGTATCAAAATTTTCTGCTTTTGACATTTGACATTCCAGGCCGCAGACACCACAAGAGCTATTTAATCATCGACATGCGTCACTCCGCAACATCATTGAACGCATTTTTGGAGTAATGAAGCGACAATGGCGTATTCTCCAGCTCCCACCCGAGTACAAGATGGACGTGCAAGCGCGCATCCCTGTAGCGCTCTGTGCGCTGCACAATTTCATTCGCAGGTTCAACCCCTACCATTTTTGAAGAAGAATATGAAGATATTCTGGGACTTGAGCTTGAGGAAGGTGCGGCTGAGCTGGCTGAACTGAATGAGCTGGGGGATGGACCAGCGAATGCTCAGGAGAGGCGGCGGGCTGATCGTCGCAGGGATGATATTGCTAAGGCCATGTGGGACGATTATGTTGCTGTGCGCGCTGCGCGAGGCAATCAAGCAGGGTAGGATGCAACTGAAATCCTATTGTTACTTTCTATGTAGCATTGGTAAGAGTACAACGGTAATACGAATCAGTCAATGTGCATAGCATGAATTTCACTCAGCCTCTTCTGCACCCAAGCGGACTTCAGCTTATCATTCATGTATAGGTATGCGATGGCCTCGTCTTTGTCCTTCAAGAACAACGGCATCATGTCCAACTTGTCCTCGTCTGATATGTTGGTGGCGGCGCCGAGGACTTCAATAGCGCATGCGAAGTCAGGGGGAGGCGCAGCGACAGGGGGTGCAGGAGCTGGAGCCGGAGGTGGGGGGTGGGGGTGGGGTTGGGGGTGGGGGTAGAGCAAAATTTTTACTCATTTCATGTACTGAACTGGCGAGCGACATAATTGCCGCGCTGCCATCCTGCTGCGCTTTGGGCAGTTGCAGACGGCGGCGAGAGCGCTTACCGGATGGAACGTCAACATCAGATTCTAGTGCACTGGCCTTGCGCTTGCCCCGGCTGGCACTTGTCAAGGCCGAAGGTGGGCTTGTGGAAGGGAGGCTGGGCGCAGGCGTGGTGGGAGGACCCATGCTAGTAGGAGACAAAGGCAAGTGATGGAGCATGTTGTCAGAGATTTCATTGGTAGCAGCGGATAGTTCATGGAGGTTGAGTTCGTTAGAAGTGCGGGTGCTGGTAAAAGGTGCTGCAGATGACGCAGAGCCTGTCTTCTTTCTCTGGACCCGATGGACATGGATTCCCTTCGTGGCATTGCCGGACGCCAGCAGATCAAAGATTGCGAAGTACGCAAACCCCTTGTTCTGGAATTGTCTGGCGTGAGGGTGAGACTTGAAAAAAATCAGATTGGCCTGCACATATAGAGGACGGTACTCACCTTGATATACCCTGCCCAAGCGCTAGCTGAACTCTCGTCAAGACAAGCCCCCTTATCATCTGTCCACGTAAACCCTGACGATGATCCTCCATATCTGAGCTCTACCGCGGCAAGATAAGCACTCTTGAGTGTACCAAATTTTGTTTTGCAAGCGGCATCAGTTTTCTCGCCACCCTTCTGATCCTTGAACTTCTCTGCAAGTGCATTGCAGCTTTCGTATATGTCGATTTGGGGTACTGTCATTCCATCTGTGCCCACTTTGTTTTGATGCAAAAACTCGAGGAGCGCTGCCTCCTCTTCGACGTCCAACGAGCTGGCTCTTTGCGATTGGAATCTTGCCTTTCCCCTTAGCTTGTGAACTTGATGTGGTCTCAACTACTCCAGAGTCTACAGAACTCGAGAGTGAAGAGACACGATAGACAAGTCCGAGTCAGACGTGAGCATCTCTCAAGGATATAGGATATGAGTGGCTAATATCAGAGATAAGAGGCGTGCTGGCATTCCTTGCCAAAGGTCATGTGAGTAGGTCACCTGACATGTAAGTTGAATTCTCATTGTGAATTTCTTTTTGAATTCATGTCCAAACAGAGCCTTAGTTATACGATGATTTATCAACTTGGCAGTCCGACCTCAAAAAGATCGTCATTGCCATCACTCCTTCTGTATACGGTCTCATCCCGCCGACCGAACTTTCCACCCAAGAGCGCGCTAATTGGATTGAAGAAGCTGCTGCAGACTTGCTGGATAAATCGAAATATTTGCGTGGCAGGAAGGATGAACTTGGGAAGACTAAAAATTTCGCTCACCCTGGACTTCGCAAAGTCATCATTATTTTCATCTACATAGGGTCTTATCGCATCGCTCATAGGCGACCAGACATCTTTTGCAAGCAGGTACCACTAAAGTGCTTAGCTCTCGTCGCTACAGCAGTATTATTTCAATTTTAATATACTACTATGATGTGCTGACGCTTTTTTTTAGTTCAACTGTATCCTTGATGGCCTCAGAAAAAACGGCAATGGGAAGACTTACCCCAACTTTTCCTCGAAGGATTACCTGTCCATCTACAAGAGAATGCTGGGTACTGCTTGAAGACATCATGAACGACCCTTACCATGGCCTGAAATTGGTGCAGCAGCTTGGTCAATGGGCTGAAGCTGGATGGTAAGGATATACTCAGGCTTCGCATGGTTTTCGACACTGACTATTCATCCAGGGCGGAGTGCTGCAAGCTCGACGGCACCGACATGACCAAGCACACCCCCTGCAGATAGAACTGGATTAAGGGAGCCGCTTGTCTATCGGTCGCTAATATTAGTTATCATCGTTTTTCTCTCTGTCATTTAATGTGTCATGTGATTCGTTTGGTTCAATATTGTGATTGTTTTGTGCGCTATTGTACAAGTCTGTGAATGTCTGTACAGCCATATATGGTGATCATCATGCGCTATTGTACAAAGCTCCACATTTTTAAGTTGTCTGTGAACGTCTGTACAT
>NW_024540460.1:0-78478 GCF_016647625.1 Suillus subalutaceus | reverse complement strand
TACCATATATCCGGTTACAGATCCGATGATCTGGATCTCAGATCCGATCCAGATCCGATGAACATATCCGTCGTCCGGTCCACAGATCCGCTTTGATTCTTATTTCATTTCCTGTTCATATAACTCTAACTATCGTTCATCTCCTTTCGGTATTCCTGTACACCGGTATACCGGTTATCCTTTACTTCCGCTTTGCTTACTGATCCGCTACACTTACGAATCCGCTTTTACTTGTACTTCATTCCCGGTTCATGATTCGTGATCCATCCAACTTACCAATACGCTCCACTTAGACTTTGCTTATTGATCATTCCGTTAGCTATCCGTAGTATATAAACCTTTGTATATGCGCTGTAGTAGATCAGTTCGAATATCATCTTAGATTGCACTCATTCCGTCTGGACTCTGAGTCCCTCCGTTATCCATCCGGACTTGAGTACGCTACTCTTGTCTACTCCGAGACTTAGGATAGATTCCTATAGTCTACATATCCGCCTCTGTCTTCGGACAGTCCTCACCCGTTAGTTTCTAGTCCGGATCCGATCCGGATTGGCCGTTACTCTATATACGCGATACTTTAGCTCTCTGAAATAAGGGGCAAGACTCGGGAAAGGGGCACAGCGCACGAGCTGAGGCCGAAGCCCTTCGGATCCGATACTACTTGAGTACGGTCTTAACAGTATATTCGAACTCATACCTTTCCGAGTTACTTAACATCTATCATGCCTCCTACCAAGACACAAACAACTCTGCACGCGGTCGGACTAACCTCCCTCCGTCGTGATCCGACACCTATAGTCAACACCTTCACCAGTTTCTCTCAGCGCCGTGTTAGCGCCCACGGAACCGCTCAAACCATATCCGAACTCCTTAATCGTCGACACCCGGAAACCCCAACACGCACTCCTGCCGTAGGACCTCCGGACGATGATGATCCCTGATGATGGTGATGATGATTTCCCTGGTAATCCACCCGATGATAACGGTGGTGATCCGGATGATGATCCGGATGTTGAGGATGATGAAAATGACGGTCTAAACCCACAAGACCGCGTTATGCTTCGACTCTCAGAAGCCATCGATAACCTTGCTCGCAATAATCGTCGCGCGCCCGCATCCGAAGATTCTAGAGTCAAGGTCCGAGAACCGGATACCTTCGACGGATCCGAACCACGGAAGCTCCGTGCGTTCTTTGTCCAGTGTGAGCTTAACTTCCAGAGCAAGCCTAAGGCTTTCCGTACCGGAAGGGCTAAAGTCAACTTCGCCCAATCCTACCTTAAGGGTATGGCCCTTGAATGGTTTGAACCGGATCTCCTGTCCGATGATTTCGGACGACCATCCGGATTGGATGGATGACTATTCCGTGTTCATGCTTGAACTCCAAGCCAACTTCGGGCCTCATGACCCATCCGGTGATGCAGAAATGCAGCTCGAACAGCTCCACATGCGCGATGGACAGCGCATCAACAAGTACGTTGTGGAATTCCAGCGTCTTGCTTCACAGGTTCGTGGCTGGGGCGACGGAGCCTTACGACGCCAATTCTACAACGGACTCCCGGCCCGTATCAAGGATGAAATCAGTCGCATGGGTAAACCCTCTACTCTTTCCGAATACAAAGTCCTCGCTCAGACTATCGACGCCCGATACTGGGAACGGAAGGGAGAGATCTCTCGAGAAGCTAAACCCACTTCATCCACTACCCCTAAGCAATCCACTTCTGACCGGACGAACTCCAATACGTCCGGATCCGGAAATCACAAATCCGGAAACTCCCATGATCAGAAGTCTACAAAGCCATCCGCGTCCTCGAACTCGTCCGCTCCTAAGTTCCGGATCTTACTTCCAAGCTGGGTAAGGACGGAAAGTTAACGTCCGAAGAGCGGCAGAGAAGGATGGACAAGAAACTCTGCTTATTCTGTGGTGGACCCGGCCATACTGCTCGGGAATGCACCAAGTCTACTTCGCGTGCTGCCAAAGGCCGCGCTGCAGTAGTCGCTCCGGAAGTCAAACCGGATGTCTCTACTGAGACAAAAAAATAGTCCGCGACTCTCCTAGCTCCGTGCAGGAAGAGGGTCGCGTTGACTCTGCCTGCACAAAGGAGTTAAGACTCAACGCTGTCGCGCTCTCGGATCCGACTTCCCTCTGTCCATATGTTTCACTTCCGTTACTTCCATCCGTATCCGAATTTCCAGCTCTTGTAGATTGTGGTTCTTCTCATTGTTTCATAGATACTGCGTTCATCCGAAAACACAAAATCCCTACATATCCGATACCTACGATTCCGCTCCGCTTGTTTGATGGTACTTGTAATAATACTATTTCCGAAGCTATAGATTTGTCCGTCCGCTTTCCGTCCGGTGTAGTCACCTCTGATACGTTCTACGTTACCCCTTTGGATTCATCTTGTTTTATCGTTCTTGGATATAGCTGGCTCACCCGACACAATCCGTTGATTGACTGGGTTTTGGGCAGCATCGAATTCCGGACGACATCTCATGGAATGCCATCGACCCCTCCGACGTCACTTCCGTCCTCGGATATCCCTCCTCCGACGGAAACCATACCTCCTCCGACTACATCCGTACCCTCCGCTGATAACACTGTTCCTAATATATCCCTAATCAATGCAGTTGCCTTTTGCCGGGCCTGCAAGTTAGAAGGATCGGTCCAGTTCAGTATATACCTTCGACCATCCGGTGTCGATCTCCGATCCGCTTCTCTATCGTCCGATCCTCCGGATCTATCCCAAATTCCTTCGGACTATCACGAGTTTGCGGATGTCTTCGACAAGGGAAAGGCTGGTCAGCTTCCTCCACATCGTCCTTATGATCTGAACATAGATCTGGAAGAAGGAACTAGTCCTCCCCTCGGAACTATCTATTCTCTATCCCCGGTCGAGCTTGCAGCCCTCCGGAAGTTTCTTGATGAAAATATTGCCTCTGGACTCCTCCGCTCCTCATCCTCTCCTCACGGAGCTCCGGTCCTATTTGTCAAGAAAAAGGACGGATCCCTCCGCCTTTGTGTGGATTTCCGTGGACTCAACCAGATCACTAAGAAAGACCGATATCCATTACCCCTCATTGCCGACCTATTAGACTCTCCGAGCCGTGCTAAAGTTTATACCAAAATCGACCTCCGATCCGCTTATCATCTCGTCCGGATAGCGGAAGGGGACGAATGGAAGACTGCCTTCCGAACGCGCTATGGCTCCTATGAATGGTTGGTGATGCCGGAAGGTCTCACTAACGCTCCAGCAGCATTCCAGCGCTTTGTCAATAGCGTGTTTGCTGATATGCTGGATGTATGCGTTATCGTATATCTGGACGACATCCTCATCTATTCCCATGACCTTGCGTCCCACAAGCAACACGTCCGAGAAGTACTCCGTCGACTCCGTAAACATCGTCTCTATGCCAAACCCGAAAAATGCGAATTCCATTCCACCTCCGTTGAATATCTCGGATATCTCCTATCTCCGGACGGCTTAACTATGTCGTCCGATAAGATCCAAGCTATTACTGACTGGCCGGAACCTCGGAAAGTCAAGGATATCCAATCCTTCCTCGGATTCGCAAATTTCTATAGACGGTTTATATTCAACTACTCGGATATCGTGGTTCCGTTAACACGGCTTACACGCAAGGATGCTCCGTGGAACTTTTCCGATGAATGTCGGAAATCCTTCGAGGAACTCAAGAAAGCCTTCACTACGGCTCCGGTGCTTACGCACTGGATGCCGGATGTTCCTATAGTTGTGGAAACCGATGCCTCTGACTACGCTATAGCTGGAATACTATCCATAGTATGTCCGGACTCAGAGCTTCGTCCGGTAGCGTTCTACTCTCGAACGCTAACCGCTCCGGAACTTAACTATGACACCCACGATAAGGAACTTCTAGCTATATACGAAGCTTTCCGGACCTGGCGACATTATCTAGAAGGCTCGGCCGAGCCTGTAGATGTTGTCACGGACCACAAGAACCTTGAGTACTTCGCCACTACCAAACTCCTCTCTCGCCGTCAGGCCCGCTGGTCGGAATTCCTCCATCAGTTCAATCTTGTCATCCGCTTCCGTCCCGGAAAACTCGGAGTTAAACCGGATTCCCTTACTAGACGCTGGGACGTCTATCCCAAAGAGGGGGATAAGGACTACGCTCGAGTTAACCCTCATAACTTCCGTCCGGTATTCACGTCCGAACAGTTAGCTTCGTCCCTACGAGCCTCAACCTTAGCAACTCCGGTTCTTAGAGCAGCTGTTCTAATGGATATTGATGACCTTCGGAAAGACATCCTGACCGCACTTCCTAATGACCCTATTGCAACCAACCATCTTCCGGTACCTTCAGATCCGAGATGGACAGTGGACGATAGGGGTTTCCTCCGTTGCGACAACCGTATATATGTCCCAGAATCCGATAACCTTCGACTTCGCGTCCTCCGTAATACTCATGATCACCCCTTATCCGGACATTTTGGTCAAAACCGAACCCTAGACCTCATCCGACGCGAGTATACATGGCCGGGTATACGCACCTATGTTAAGGACTACGTCCGGTCCTGCACTACCTGCGCCCGAGCCAAGGTTCCGAGACATAAACCCTACGGATTGCTCAAGCAACTACCCATACCGGAAAAGCCTTGGAATTCCATATCCATGGATTTCATAGAGCAACTTCCGGACTCATCAGGCTTTACAGCCATCCTCGTTATCATAGATCGTTTATCCAAACAAGCAATATTTGTTCCGACTCACGATACCATTACCTCTCCGGATCTCGCTCGTCTATTCCTACTTCATGTGTTTTCCAAGCACGGAGTTCCGTCCCATGTCACCTCGGATCGCGGTACAGAGTTTGTATCCCACTTCTTCCGATCCTTAGGAAAAGCATTGGATATGGTCCTCCACTTCACATCCGGATATCATCCGGAAGGGGATGGACAAACCGAGCGTGCCAACCAAACCCTGGAACAATACCTTCGGATATATTGCAATTATCAACAGGACAACTGGTCGGAACTACTTCCCTTAGCAGAATTTGCCTACAATAACGCTCCAAGTGCTACTACCGGAGTATCGCCTTTCTTTGCTAATAAGGGTTATCATCCGAACATATCCGTCCATCCGGAACGCGATCTATCCTCCATCCGCGCTCGCGACTATGCTATAGACCTCGACGACCTTCACCAATTCCTTAGAGAAGAAATGGCTCACGCCCAAGAAAGATATCAAGGACCTGCGGACGCTAAACGGAAACCTGCTCCAGGATATCAATATCGGAGACCAAGTCTTTGTCAAGGCTAAGTACTTCCGGTCCACTCGTCCGTCTAAGAAACTCTCGGAAAAGAATCTAGGTCCGTTTGAAGTCATATCCCGTCCGGGTACCCATTCCTTTACCATCCGACTTCCCGAATCCATGAAATCCGTCCACCCCGTCTTCCACGTCTCACAGCTAGAACCATCCGTTCCGAACACAATTCCCAATCGGATCCAGCCTCCTCCACCTCCGGTCGAAGTCGACGGAGAACCAGAATATGAGATATCCGAAATCCTAGACTCTAAGCTGGACCGTCGTAGAAGACAATGCCAACTCTTATACCTCGTCCGATGGTCCGGATACGAAGGAACAGACGAAGAGACTTCATGGCTACTAGCCACGGAACTCGGAAACGCGTCCGATCTAGTCTCGGATTTCCACACTGCATATCCAGACAAACCCGGTCCTATTGCTATACAATGAATATACAAAGCGGATATACAAGTACATTAGTAGCAGAGAAGGCAGATCCGAAAATCCTCAGCCATCCATCTCCATGTCCCCACCCGATCCGGATCCGGATCCGGATTCTTCAACGTCCTTGTCAGTGGCCTCAGAACGAGCCGCCTCTGTAATCCGGATTCCATTCCGGATCCCCTCAAGAAGGATGGTCTGGAACTCCCTCTGCTGCTCCAAAAACGCCTCCAAGTTAGTATTCATCCGCTCTATAGCAGTCCTACTCCCTTCCGCCGCTCCGATGCTCTGCTGGAGCAATCCGTTGGTCCGAGCCAGTTCCGCTACAATGCTATTAGCGGCCGCGACCCAGGCCTGATCATCATACTCCACTTCCACCTCATCCGCTACTACCGTCTTCATATCCGGATCCGGAGTTGGACTCTGCTGGCGCTTCTTACCCTTGCCTCTCGGAGATGGGTTCTCAGCAGCGCGCTGCCTCTTCTTAGACTTGGAATCCGTAACGGTTCCAGGTCGTCCGGGACAAGGAGCCTTGTCCTTCCGGCACGCGTTACAAGCCTTGATCTATCCGAATGTTAAGAGTCACGGATCCGAAGATTCAAGGATGACTTACCAAGGAATTGCTATCCGCATCGGACCACAGACAGGCCCGACCCTTCTTAGCGCAGCGGGTACAAGCCCCATCCTTATCCGCTGAGATGGCGCGAGACTACGGATCCGATAAGGGACGGATCCGATAGAACAAGTCATAACTCACCATTTCCGCCACTATAGCCCTGCGCCTAGCCTCCTCCGCTTCCCTTCGGGCCTCAGCCCGTTCAATCTTCTTAATCCCTGCCAAGCGCTTCCGTTCCGCCTCTTCCGCTTGTTGCTTCAGCTTTTCAGCCTCTTCCTCCTTCTGAACCTCGGCCTCAGCAGCAGCCAGCGCGGCCTGGATATCCGCCAGAGTCTGCTTAGCGGTCTTCTTAGAGCCGGATCCGTTATCAGTCATGGTTGAGATAAGCTAGTGGTAGTGAAAAAGTAGGGAAAGGAAGGAACACCCTGCGACGCTTTGGCATCCGTATATCTGTCAGAATCCGAACTCAGCAACTTCTCCCATCAGCTTCTCCATTGTCTCGCACTCATACCATCCGTTCCGGATCGCTGATTCTTGTGCCTCTAGGGATCGGCCCTAAGGGGGGGATACTGTCATATACCATATATCCGGTTACAGATCCGATGATCTGGATCTCAGATCCGATCCAGATCCGATGAACATATCCGTCGTCCGGTCCACAGATCCGCTTTGATTCTTATTTCATTTCCTGTTCATATAACTCTAACTATCGTTCATCTCCTTTCGGTATTCCTGTACACCGGTATACCGGTTATCCTTTACTTCCGCTTTGCTTACTGATCCGCTACACTTACGAATCCGCTTTTACTTGTACTTCATTCCCGGTTCATGATTCGTGATCCATCCAACTTACCAATACGCTCCACTTAGACTTTGCTTATTGATCATTCCGTTAGCTATCCGTAGTATATAAACCTTTGTATATGCGCTGTAGTAGATCAGTTCGAATATCATCTTAGATTGCACTCATTCCGTCTGGACTCTGAGTCCCTCCGTTATCCATCCGGACTTGAGTACGCTACTCTTGTCTACTCCGAGACTTAGGATAGATTCCTATAGTCTACATATCCGCCTCTGTCTTCGGACAGTCCTCACCCGTTAGTTTCTAGTCCGGATCCGATCCGGATTGGCCGTTACTCTATATACGCGATACTTTAGCTCTCTGAAATAAGGGGCAAGACTCGGGAAAGGGGCACAGCGCACGAGCTGAGGCCGAAGCCCTTCGGATCCGATACTACTTGAGTACGGTCTTAACAAGTTCGAATATCATCTTAGATTGCACTCATTCCATCTGGACTCTAAGTCCCTCCGTTATCCATCCGGACTTGAGTACGCTACTCTTGTCTACTCCGAGACTTAGGATAGATTCCTATAGTCTACATATCCGCCTCTGTCTTTGGACAGTCCTCACCCATTAGTTTCTAGTCCGGATCCGATCCGGATTAGCCGTTACTCTATACGTTCGATATCCGGAAGTCTTAACGGATCCATTGCAATACTTATCCGTTGCAATACAAGACTTATCCGTTACGATACTTATCCGTCTCACTAGACGCGATACTTTAGCTCTCTGAAATAAGGGGCAAGACTCGGGAAAGGGGCACAGCGCACGAGCTGAGGCCGAAGCCCTTCGGATCCGATACTACTTGAGTACGGTCTTAACAGTTGTTCAGTAGTTGCTCTGACAGCAGCACCGATATCCTCACAGCACGTTTAATTTTTGCAACGTTTGCACTCAGCTCTACAGTACTCTCGACTTCCCGCCGCTCCCATTCGTTTTACACCTCCCTCCCCTCTCAGCACGGGCGACACGCCCTGTCTATCCTTCAACTCTCGTGTGATCTGTCGACGCCGGCAGCTTTTTTTTTTTTCGCGCGAACACCTTCTTTTAGCTACCGCCATGTCTGCCTTATGCTGGTGAGCAAACGTGCACGCTTCGCACAAACACCTTGCCCATGCGTTCACCTGCACCATTACCACAGGTTCACCATCGCGTGTTCAACTGTGCCCCAGGCTACATCAGCACTCACTCCACGTTCTTCACGCGACGATACATCCCCATCGCACCCAGCGCACTCCACATCATCCGCACTTGAGGCTTTGAAGCGGCACCGTTCAACATACCACGTTGCCCATGCATCAGCGTGTGCACCCAACACCTCGATATTCGCCCTAATACCTCACCTGCACTCACACAACCACTATAGCATTCATACGCCATCCATATGCATCCCCCAGCTCGCATTCTCACACCCTCGTCTGCCGCATACAGGCTGCATCCCCTGTTGAAGCCACCATCTTCAAACGCGGAAGAGTTTGTGAGGTTGGGAGGAGAGATTTTCGCTTGGTTCGTTCATCCTCGTTCTCACGTATATTCAATCACCTTTTTCAGGCTTTGGTGTGGTAAGGGAACAAATAAAGAGGAGAAGGACAGGAAGGGAAACATCAGAGAGGCCTTCCCAGGGTTTGGGCAGGGATAAGGACAGATCCATCGAGGATTGGCCTGTGACCAAGTGCGTGATGAAGGGGAGAACTCTAACCCCAAGGGCACGACTGATGGAAGCTGGAGAGGCATGCAGAAGAGAAGAGAAGGATTAGAGGCACACAGAAGAGAAGAAACCGACCAAAATAGTGAGCAGGGAGAGATGGCGGGAGGGATGACAAATGATGTTTGTGAGCAAGCTACTGACTACAGTAAGTGAAGTGCAGACAACTACGAAGATACTATTCTCGTTGTGCAGGACATGGAACACAAAGAACTGCTCCACGCCGGATCAACTCGAAACACTGAATCTCATGCACTTGTGCCTCAGGCAGGAATGCACCCATCTTCGGCATGTATCACCGTCTCGTTTGTTTACCGGTCTCGTTGTTTTCCGTTTGTTTTTGTTTCAATAGTTCTTCCCTCACCCGTCCTATCCCCAGCATCATATCTTGCATTCTGTTTGGTCTGCGTCCGATGCCTCTTGCCTTGTAGGCACCGACTCATCGGTACCTTCTTACCCCCTCTTGCTGCATCCGAGCCTCCTGTACTGTCAGGCAAGTTTGTGTGTATTTTTTTTTTCATTCTTCTTCATTAATACCATGCGCAGCAATGTAACGACCTGCTCCCTCACCTTCCTGTGACCTCTCGCAGCACATCCGAAACCCCCTACCCATCTAGCGACCTCCTACAAAGCATCCTCTCATGACCCTGATGGCCTCCAACCACATCACGGTAGCGTGAATAATGTCTTGTATGTGTGTGTTATCTTTCAATACCGGCGCTATCTTCACTCAACGAATGTAGAGGCGATCAGCGCTCGCCACCCGCACACCATTGGGACTCACACTCATGGAAATGATGATAACCGGGTTTTCATCAATGTGACAAAGATTTGCAAGACTTTCACAGGTCACCAGACATACAGAACGTCATGCTTGGTCATCTGCTTGGAGGTACGTTCCGCTCCACAGCTGTGACCTTGGTGAGTAGTTCGGTCGTTGACCAGTGATGCATGGAGGTGAATCGGGAACTTGATTTCACAGGTATGATCAGCCCATGTCGTTCTTCACTCCTCCTGACGTGTCTCCAGCTAGGCTTGGGTTCATGGTCGCTGGTGTAATAGAGATTAATTCTCGTCATGGATACAGTAGGTTCATGTCTCTTAGAACGTACTATGGTATCCACCATTTAAAGCGTCAATTACAAGTCGAACGCATAGATTACATGATGTGCGCAGTTCAGAAAGATCAATGCCTATGCACTAAACATGGGTTTGGTTAAGTTACTTACTTCCACGGCACGAAGAGAAGAAAATGAATAGTTTTAGTCCGTGAACAAGAATGCGAGGTCAAATGCTGCCCTAGCATTGCGGATGTGCCCTTTTCCACATAGAGCGATGCCCTTGGAGATATCACCTAACATAGAGGGCTGGATGGTGACAGACTGTGAAAGTCAGCTTTTCATTGGGAGCGATAATGAGTAAATCTTACCTTAATTGCATCTTCAAGGATAAGGTGCCAGTCGTATTTTCGTGCCACAACGAGTGGTTAGCATTGGCGTCAATCTCTTGGGTGAATACCTCTTCAAGCAGTAGACAAGTCACCGGTGATGTATGTATTACCAGCGGTCGTGTTAATGGGGAGAATCTGTCAGGTGAAGCATGCTCGAATTGCATTATCACAGTAGGTGATGGATCCAAACATACCTTTGAATGAATAATTCAGCCTTGTCATGAGAAAGATACGACATGAGAACTAAGATGGTGAATAGATTGGAAATCAAACAGGAAAGTATTTTTGATGCCGGTTTCTTAAGAGCTTCTTTAAAGTGGCTCGGTACTGCCCACTTTGATATCATCTTATCGAAACCTCCACTGAAGATATGTTCGCCATCCATGGAGAAAGTAACACATCCTACCCAGCCCAAGTGCTGAAAGCATGATGGCGATGATTTGTTGATATGAGAGCTGCCAAAGATGGAAAAGCAACTTAAGAACATGCCAGTTGAGAAAGTCCGCGGGAATCGAGCAGTTTGAACGTTGAACTTTGTACAGACTTGATGCAGACTCCGTGTCGACGCGAAGCGTCTTTCGGCAGTTTCCGGCAAGTGCACAATCATAGCTCACCTAGCTCATCCCCCCTCCGACACGTCACGTGACCTCCCGCCGGCATCCAAAAAAGGCTATGACGGTTTATTTTTTCGTTCTCTCAAGTCTCTCTGAGTTGATTCTTGAATGCTATTATGTATTAAGTATATAGTATGTGACAATAGCAATGAATAAAGAGATATGTACTGTACTAGCTAGAGGGATTAAGTTGTTATTAGAGTGATTATGGATGTGGTCACTGGGATGATGAACGAGCACGATAAAACATTGCGCTAGTGGTCCCTTTTTCCCAGGTTGTTGGGCTCCGTGATCGAGACGAGTTTTCTCGTCATTCACGACTGAGACAATTATCTGCCAGACGGAGAAATGATGAGCCATTGTGTTCGAGAACGGTAAGCATTCTATAGTCATTAAATTGAATTTGATACTCAAGGCCATCACAGAAATCACGAATGTTCTTGACATGTGTGAGCATGCGTTCCTGGAATGTCCTGGTGTCAAGCTGTTGACAGAACGTATCCACAAGGTCATCTTCCGCACCATCACCAACTTCGTCGCCTGATTCCATTTCCCCCTCATTCGCTGGTTCCAGTGGCACAGGAACAGGCATTGCAGCAGTGGCGAGCGGCGGCAGACAGGAATTGAGGGGAATGAGCAACGGATGTGTCCAAAACGGTATCATGCAGTTCCGTTGCACCTCAAGGAAAAAGGTAGGCGCTACAGGGTGGACACTTTGTACCAGATGCTTACAAACGAGAAACCGAGTTTTAACAAAATTTGGGCAGGTGCAGACCCAATGATGGGGATCTGGACGATATTTGGGGTTGAGTGGTACCGTGATTGGGGTATTGGCTGCGTGCAGCCAGTCTCTTTTGAATTCTTTTCGCCACGACGACAACTCCCGAAATCGGCCAAAATCATTGAGTAGGTGGTCAATCTTTTTATAGTATGTTGGTGCGAGTTTGACAACAAGGATCCAGATCAGTAGATCAACTCGTGGCTTCGAGAAGTGCGTGAGGTAGTCGATTTTGATGTGCCACCAGCTGCCAATGAAGCGGTGAGCTTTCTGGCTTAAGTTTGACGAGATTGTTGCACTTACTGGCTCTCCATGATCATTGTCGTTTTTAGTCGAGGTATCTTGTCACCTGCTGAACGTGCCCATAGCTCAAAACGGCCCTTTCGGTACCAGTTCTCCCAAAGGTAGGCCCACAGTTCACAGAGGTCATGCTCCCGGCAAAATGTGTACATCTGGCGCACTGCCCACTGCCTTATTCCTGCAGCGCTTGGGTGTGAGTATCCGGGGATAAGTGGATGTGCGCAGAAGTGCCGTTCCATCATTTCGATGACGTGTTCACGAAATTCTGATGAACAAAAGGTGTGTCGTGTTCGTTCAATATCTCCCGATTGAGGTTCCTGTTTAGGTATTTTGATGATAATTTTCAAGCCTATGGGTATGTCCTTGCGATCATTGATGTTGTGATATGAGTCCGGGAGTGGCTGACTTGGAAATTGAGACGGATTTGGGATACGGAATGCCAGTGTTGGAACAGGTGTGTCATCCTGTGTTTCATCTGGTTGAATAAGCATGCCTCCCTCATGCTCGTTTGGATCAGATGTCCCTGATGGCCTGAAGGTGACGTCTATGAACGAGAATTCCTTGTGTGCCCACGCTGCTTTATAAGGCATTGTGGTAAGTTTGGATTTTGATAAGCGCTCTTGTACAGCTTTACGAAGATGCCAGTAGCATAATTGAATCTTTGCTTCAGGCCAAACACTTTTCAACATGCTGATCTCTGCCATGTCCTTGTCAACATGAATGAAGGCAGGGACAACACCATACTTGTCTCGAAGACACTGTGCCCACTTCCGCAGTGCAGTGGTGCGTTTTCCAATCTCAATCGACGTTGCAGTGGATAACAGGCAGTACGACAGTGGGAACCCAGCATTATCAAACTCGCCAAGGACACTATATAGTTCAAGGTGCTTTGAGTTCGTGTTATCTACTTTCTGCGTGAGTCATTGCTCTCGATAAATTCAATTACTCACAGGTTGCATCAAGGGCAATTTCGACGATGTTTTTATGAAGGGACTTCGCAATCTTCTTCATCCCCCAGCAGACTTGCTCAACACCATCAACCTCTTCAATATCAAATATATCTACATCCCCTGCGAGCTCATCAAGCAATAATTTTGCAGATGCGAGTTGATTTTTGTCCTTCTTCCACAGGATTTGGCTCATGCAAGACCAAGCAGAATGAACTTGTTTGGATGTGATGTTTGGGAAGAGCCCCTGAATCCGTGGTACCAATGTGCTTGGTATACTCCACTCGAGGTTATCGCGGATGATTTCTGTTGCCTCCGCTGGCATTGTGACATCAAAGTATGGCGTGTGTGAGTCATGATGCTCAATATGGATGGACAAGGTCCGCTGATCAATATTGTCAGGGGTGCGTTGGCAACACGACACAACAAGAGTGCTGTGACAGTCAAAACATTTTATCCCCACTGTATCACGGTGTTTGACACCTTCTTTTTGACTTGGATGGGCCTTCTGCTTCCGTGAGACGTCTTGACAGCACCAGAATCGAGTCTTATGACCCGTTTTCAACATGAAGTGATCCTTCACTCTGTCAACCTTTGTGAGTCAACTTAACACTATTCTAAATGGTCAAACTCACTTAAATCTGTATCCAGTAATCTTCCAGATTTCAAAAGCAGTCATTTTGACTCATTCTCGTTCATTCATGAGTGGATCTACAAGCACGGTATAGTGTCCATAGAAGGAAATGACCTTCGAAGTCTTAAAAGCTCTTCGGAGCTCCATGAAGAGACTTTGACTATCTTTGTAGCTTCGACTATGGATTCCCTGTCACATAATATATGTTAGTATTCATCAATAAATTCAAGGTAGTGGAATCACCTCTGAAGAGTCACTTTCCACAGCTATTGGATGTTCTGCATTGTTTCCAGCTGTTCTAGCTACCACAGTTGGTGCCATAGGTGCCAGTGGAGGGGGTGGGGCAGGCCTCGGCTCTTCAGGTTGGGCCTCTCTTTTTCTCTTCCTCCGAGCAGCTGCATTGATTTTGTCATACTCTCGGCACCTCTCACATGTTTTCCAGGTACTATCATGAGGGAGAACATTTTTGCACTTTGACTTCGAGCATATCTGTAGTTCAGGTAATAAATCTGAGTCCATGGTATGTGCTTGTAGTAGAGTACAACTATGTATGGCACAAGTCACTCGTCTCTGTTGGGGTCACATTCCTTTTTTGGATGCCGGCGGGAAGTCACGTGACGTGTCGGAGGGGGGGGGGGGGGGCGAGCTGGGAGAGCTCACAATCATCTGCTGATCGCTGTCATCGCCATCTCTCTCATTGCTCGTTATCTCATTATTATTAAGCCCGCTGGCTCTTTCTCTGCCCTCACGCCACCTCTCGTTGCTTGCTACAACCTTCGCATGAGCTGTGACCCCGTGAATCAGCGGGGCTCGGAAGAACTTTTTGTCTGCACGCGAGGCACACAAATCAAGAAGTCCAAGAAGCCACAATGAGCATTCTTTTCTGCGTTCTTTCTGTCATTTCTATCGTTTGATTTGTTTATCACGAATGGGTGACTTTCCGCGACATTTGTTTTGATTCAAACCTTAAAAGTCAGACTGTTGTCTCGCATTTCGTCGCAATCTAGAAATGCTGTCCAAACTGCAGACCAACCGTACCCAGATTCTTTTGTAAATCAAATCTGGTCCCTAACCTCTCACGAACTCGTCAACATCCACGGCTTCAGTGGCACCCTCGCCCAAAATCAAATCTGCATCTAAGAATAACGAACGCTGAGCATGGTAGCGTCTTTGGTGGGGCGTGCCTACTGCGGGCGCAGTCTCTGCCATTGAGCTTTGTGCGTCTTTTAGATCCTGAGGTTCTTTGCTGACCGAGATTGTAGCATTGATTAGAGAAAGTGTCGTTCAATGGGCATTGGACTTGTGAGTTTTTGGGTTTTAGAAAGATGGTAGATACCGATGCATGGTATAACATTTTATTTAGACACAGTGAAGCTTATGATGGACATGTTTGTGAATCTCCGCTTTTGTCCCTGTTTCTTTGGTCGATTGTTCATCATTGCGATAGGTCGATCGGAGCGGAACGAGCCTTACAACTATCTCTTCATCGATTCTGGGATGGAATCAGGAGAGGAGAGGAGGGGAGGGAAATGTATACTTGTAGTTTGTCGGCAACAGCAACAAAATAATGTATGTGAAATATCTACCCTCTTGTTCTCGTACCACTGCCAAAATATTGGAATATGCTCCGACACAAGTCTACATTAACATCCCATCCTTATAAGTTCTCACCCATCATATTTCCTACCCCCGTCCGCTTTCCTTCGTGCATGACATCCTTTCATTCTTCGCTTGCCGATACCGGGTCTGTTGTAAGCTTTCAAAGACTCAAACCGATCATTTCAGCCAAGTCGTATACTTGCACGGGTGATCATGAGTACTGCAATCAAGTTAGTGGAAGACAGTTGTAGGAAGCTAGAATGATATGGCCAGGGCAATCCCGGAAAGAGGATGTTCCTTACTATCACTTACATACATTATGATTGTGGCTCGGGCGCTCAAAGAGTTCACACCCTCCTACTTTCCTCTATCATGGATCGTTCAAGGTTGAGACAGGGATTCATGCGTTTCCGAGTCCTCATCATAGGACAAGCGAATGCAGGAAAAACCACCATCCTCCAGAGAGTTTGCAAGACACGGGAGATCCCAGAAACATACAACAGCGACGGGGAAAAGGTGCATTCCATGATACCAGTACTAGTGACTAGGATGATAATTATTAACCGACGGACATTGGAAATCAGATCCATCCCGCTGTGTTGATGACATACAGAGAGGTAGGGAGTGTTCTTGATGGTTGGTAATATCACTTGACGAGTTCTCAGTGGGGAGGGCACATTATCAAGAATGAAATAATATTTCGAAACAACCTGGGATTCGTCTTTCACTATTCACACGGAGGAAACTCCGAATTCAACAACGTGAAGGGTTTTATCGCAAGCCGTTCTAAGGAGACACGTTTAAGAGATCGAATCCATGTCATATGGTAGCTGGTCAATTTTTTGGCGTGCGCTATCTCACATTCCTGGTGCAGGTACTGCATTCCGATGGATGGAGATCGCAGGTCTTTCACTGAAGAGGAAGTCGAGTTTTTATCTCAGTGTGACACTGGAAGCAGTAAGTTTTTGGATCTGTTATGGTTTATCATAGACTGATTTACAATGCTCAGTTCCAGTAATAGTGTTGTTCACTAAATTTGACACACTCTATGACGATGACTCGGAATTTGCAGAGCTGATAAGTAAGGGAGTATTGAGAAAAGACGCTAAAGCGCTGGCCCTGCAGCATGTCAAAGAAGCATTTGCCAATGGGGCACAACTAAAGCTTTTATACAACCGCATGGGGAACCAACGTCCTCCAAAATGTCACATATGCCTGCCTGGTAAGTTGACCAATTCTCGAGTTGCTAATCAGTTTGCTACTTATCTTCGCTCATGGACATTTAGATATGGACAACAACGGTGCAGACTGCGGGCCACTTATCGAATGCACGGCTGAAGCTCTGGATGATGATATGCTCAAACAGCTGTTTGTCTCAACTCAGCAGACCAACTTGGAGGTGTGCATGAGATATGCAGTCGAAAGGTAACTCGTCAAACCTCACTTATCTGTGGCGAGAGATAACTCACTGTGTATTGAGGTCACTTGCACAGCATCTTGACTCCCCGGAGACAGTCTCATCGATACTTGGGAAATCCGATCGCCAGATTGTATATGATTTGGGTAGATGGTTTCCACAAACTTCAGTGAGATCGTAGGAATTGTTGAAAACTCCTCATTTATATTTGACGATTACTTGCAGATAGTACGTCTGATCACATCTCTGCCAGCATGCTGACCTAAGACATTGGTGACCCATTGACAGTTTGTGAGTGTGTTGATGCTCTGTCAAGCTCGAGCCTCGCTGGACAGACGCGTTGCTGATCCCTTGACAGATGGTGAGTGTGTTGATCCTCTGTCGAATTCGAGCCTCGCTCACCGAACACGTCGCTGATCCCTTGACAGTTGGTGAATGTGTTGATCCTCTGTCGAGTTCGAGCATTGCTGACCGAATGCATCGCTAATCCCTTGACAGTTGGTGAGTGTGTTGATCCTCTGTCGAACTCGAGCCTCGCTGACCGGACGCATCGCTGATCCCTTGAGTCGGTGAGTATGTTGGTCCTCTGTCGAGTTTGGGTCTCGCTGACCGAACGTGTTGTTTATCACTTGACAGGATGTGAGTGTGTTGATCCTCTGTCGAGCTCGAGCCTCGCTGACCGAACACATTCGGGATCCCTTTGCAGGCCGTGAGTGTATTGATCCTTTGTCGAGCTCGAGCGTCGCTGATCCCTTGACAGTTGGTGAGTGTGTTGATGCTCTGTCGAACGCGAGCCTCGCTGACCGGATGGATCGCTGATCCCTCGACAGCCAGTGAGTGTGTTGATCCTCTGTCGAAGTCAAGCCTCACTAACCGGACGCATCGCTGATCCCTTGATAGTCGGTGAGTGTGTTGATCCTCTGTCGAGCTCGGGCGTCGCTGATCCCTTGACAGGGTGTGAGTGTCTTGATCCTCTGTTGGGCTCGAGCCTCGCTGACCAAACACATTCGGGATCCCTTTGCAGGCCGTGAGTGTATTGATCCTCTGTCGAGCTCGAGCCTCCCTGACCAAACGCGTCGCTGATCCCTTGGCAGATTGTGAGTGTATTGATCATCTGTTGAGCTCGAGCACTGATGTGTTGATAATAATAGTATGCAAGTAGATTTATCCTGAATCACTTCTGCCTTTTAATCATGGTTCATCAGGGTTATCACCCTGAAGATGAAGGGATGTGGTCCATGTTACGATTTTCGGCATGTCCCATTACTCACAGTTTGTCCACATAATTCTCATCTCAAAGGTTTACTAGCCCTCTGGGTCGTCAACAATGGAGAAAATTATGCAGCTTGGTTCTGGTGAGATTTTAGACCACACGACAATTGAATGTGCTGATTACTGATCATAAGCTGCTGTTATTATCTTCGAAAACGCTTTCTATCTTTGGGATCAGCAACCCTATCATGAGCAGGAGTCTATTCACCCTGTTCGTGTTGCTCTTCAGCAGTACATGGTGTCTCCCAATGCAACCGCTGTTAGGGAAGCTCTGCGCTCTGCCGTCCACACATATGAAGCAGATCTCTGGTGGATAGCAGGGTTAATCGAACGCTCTCAGAAGAAGGCGAACTTGATCAACACGATTGTTGAAGTTATTTTACAGCACCGCCTGCGTATGTGATATCTGGTGCAGTTGTCGCAGTCCCGCTGATATATCCATATCCAGCAAGACCTGGAGTCTAAGCAATACAACAATTTGGGCTCAGTGAATTGTGGTTTCTTGATTTGCTAGTGGCATGTCCGTGGAGTTGTTAAGAAGGTGGAGCTGTATGAAATGTTATATGATCAAGCAATTGGCGTTTTTTTTATTTCGTACGATGCTGTAGCCTTACTCAAAGATAAGAACTGCATCTTTCCATACAAATACTTTAGGGTTTGGCTGGATCAGCGGTGGCATGGTGCATAGCAATGTGATGGGGTAGGCTTTCACGTCGTACGTCCCTAGTACAATGCCATGGTTGCATGGATCGACATGGCATTGCTACAAGATGTGTCAAAAGTACGTCATCAGCGTGCACTGGAGCGCTGTCGGTAGTTCTCTGACAGACTCTGATGCTGACAGAAAGTTTAGCACATAAATAGCGATCAAGTTAAGACCCGACACTTAACTTTGAGAGAACTAACGCCGGGCGGTTACCTGCTCACTGCTACTGAGCAGGGCATTCAATCTCATATATCATATCTCCATCGTTGTCATCGAAGAATATCGAGATCAGAAGTGCTGATTTTACTAAGCGGTGACCAGTGCGAGTGATGGTAAAGGTTAGGAACTCATCTAGGCAACATCTACTAGGTAACTGCGCTAATGTAGTAGTCTGTCGGCTGAAGTCAAGCTCAACACACCCACATGTTGGTCGAGTGGAGTACTGGAGGTATTAGGAAACGTTGAACAAAGAAGACGGCAGTTCAGGATGAATTATCATCGCGAATACGAAATCGTGGTGAGAAGATTATATGAGCGATCATCACTGAAACCGGATGGACCTATATTGACGCACAGTGAGTGCCAGAAAGTTCAAGAACTCCTGGCAAGTGAGATACATAGATAGTTGGAATTATCGGTATTATGTCTTCCCCCATCAATGGAACGCCTTTGGGAGCCAGATTTGGCACTCCACGCCGTCACTTTGGACGGCGGCAAGTGCCTGACAGGCGATTAAAGTACGGTACACCTGGGGTTCAAATATTCAGCAGTGAAAATGGGGAGATAGAAGCCATGAAATGTACCTTGCATATCTGGATGCGTACAATTTTTGCAAATGGTGTAATTACAAATCGTGCAGTGCCCGCTCAGTGAAGGCGTCTCCTACATCCTTTGCATCGTCCCCGTCATCCTCATCTGGAGAAGTAATTTTCCATATATATAGTGATCCCAGTCACGGGAGGACTTTGTCGTGGAGGACAAGGGAGATGTTGCACGCCAAATACTTACTTACACACTATCCGTGATGACGTAGGATCTAGAACCTGACAGACGATAATTATTCCCGACTCCCACGGTAGTGGGGGGTTCTGTCTGCAGCAAACGTGCCAGAATTCTCTGCAAACAGACTTGCAGGAATTTCCCACGCACTCCTGGGAACTCTTTCATCCGTGAGATTCTGTCTGTCACCCGTTTCAAACCTGTATAAGCACTCTGTTTGATCGGTTGGCACTTGTCTTTGATTTTCACTTTCTTCTCGTTTCTCCTGCATTGTTGTGAGTCGTTTTCGTTATTGATCTATTACAGTTCTCTTATGCCCAACCGAGACTGTACTCTGACAAGGGCGTAATCTCCCAATTCTCTCTCTTAGAAGGTGTACTACCAGACTGTAAATGTAAACGGAACATATTGTCGATAGGCGTAATGTGGCGTGCCCGACGGGGCATCCAAGTTGGACGCGAGAGAGACGTAGCAGTGCACGCGAGGACAAACAGCGCGTAGGGATGCATGGGCAAATCTGCTAGTGGGGGACTGTGATACAGGGTGAGTTTGAAATAATAGGTATGAGTGACCTAAGAAAAACGAGGCCACACCTTGATGCTCATTGGCGAGGTCAAACATTGAGGCCTGAGGTACGAATGACCGGAGGCTCAGCGCTCAGAGGCAGAAGGAAGAAGCTGCATTGTCTGTATGAATGGGCGAGGACGACAGAACGGAGAAGAATTTCACATATGAGAAGATGGCAAGGGCCGGTGGAGTCGGGAACTGGCGCGTCAGCGGCGCTACGATATAATAGACTGATCCAAGAAAAAGGGTCTAGAACATCCAACCAGTGTCGGAAGCAATATATGTGGAGTGATGCATGCAATGTCTCAACTCCCAGCTTCCGGATCCCAAGTCCATTCGAAAATAACGGGAATTATCAATAACCGTGCATGCGCAACTTAGACTAGCATTAGTGATTAAGCTAAGATTCTGCGTGCCAGATGGTTTTCTTGTAAAGTGTAGTGCTGGGATATCGATTTGAAAGTTTCTAATTGTCCTCACTCAAGTCTCGTTGGAACGCAGACGACGAGGATTTAGCCAGCAAAACGAGGACCCCATTGCGAGAGCAAGAGGCCCCCAATGGATTCTGTCACAAACAACCGCAAACTCGAGCCCGTACCTAATATACAATGGGAGGGTGCTAAAATGGGTGGGTGCGCAAAAGATTGCTAGCGAGACAAGTAATTCGAGTGAGAAGAGGCACGAAAACTCAAGACTGAAAACAGCGTACCTAGCGAGACAAGTAATTCGAGTGAGAAGAGGTAAGGAACTCCGCTACACCCAGTCTCGCTAGACATAGACTGTTAACTCCACTAAAGGAGGTGGCAATGAGGATCGCCTAAGACATATTAGTCATGCCGAATGATGCACAGAGGCATCGGCCAAAGGTGGCAACGGGACTGGCCCGAAAGAAAGCATGAATAATACGTCGAGAGATGCACAGGCATTGACCAAGGGCAAAGGGACTGGCCCTAAAAGAGGCATGACGACCTGGGAGATGCACAGGGCATCGGTCAAAGGTGGCAAAGGGACTGGCCCTAAACAAAGGTAATCTCTTCGGGAAGACCCGAAGTATAAGGCTGCTGAGGAGCACGCTCGTCCAATTACCCTGGTGTATCCACTCCCACAGAATTCGAACGGATTTGGGAAGAGGTTCACGCAGTGAACCAGCAGTACTAGTGATACATGGTGAACCGGTGAATTGAACGTCAACTGCGCATCCTACCAAACCCCACACTTGTGGAGTCAGTCACTAGCTAGGGCGGGTGTTCTAGATTCCTACGTCATCACCCGCCAATCTGATACTCAACTCTGACAGCATTCCCGTAGTGTGCAACATCCCACTTTCTACTTGCCCTGCTCCATGACATTGCCCTCCTTTGATTTATATATAAGGAAGGATGGCGAGGTACATTACCTCCTTCACTTAGCACCTTTCGTTTCTTCCACCGGCCCTCTTGCGGTTAATCGTCATTAGTTCGCTTTTTGATTCTTATTCAAATGTGGAATGCATTGACCTCTTTCAGTTATTCGAGGAAACGCGGCACAACCTTGAAGAGCCGCACACTGTCACTCACAATACAGGAGTGGGACACAGTCACCTGGAAGCAAGTCGGACACCCCCTTGCGGGCATACTCACCGTTTCCGCATCTTTTGGCAGTAATGATCGTCACCGGCAGCTCTCAGATCGACGAACCATCGCCATATTCCAGTGCTCAGCCCTGTGGACATCAAATGTGCCTATCTACATAGATCGCAAGCACATTCTGAGTGGAGGTCAGGATAAGATGATATCAGATTGGGCAGTGCCCAAGGATGTTTTGCCAGAGACACCGGCATCAGCGGCACGTTTCCGTTGATTTCCTGTCCCTTTGTCATCTCATCTTCTGCCAAGGCTCAAGTTTCTATTGCAAAGGTGTGTTTTCGTGCTTGACTCTGATAACACAAATTGAGCGTGCTTCGTGCCACAGATCCTTTCACTCAACACAAAGCCCGTCACCGTTCAGCCCTCCTTGACCCTGAATTCTCCAAGCGGCACCATATTTGCAAACCGCAGCAGGGCCAAATTGGAACAAATGTTATGGGAGGATGCGCTTCTCGACGCGCAAAAGGTACAATGCCATCCGCTCAGGTAGTGTTTCAGCTAATGCTCACTTCGGCGATACATAGGTAATCGAACTCGAGCCTTCGTCTCATGTTGGATATCAGTTGAAGCATATGGCGCTCTATGGCGCACAACGCTATATTGAAGCAATCGAGGCCTTCCAGATGATGCTCGCGAAATTGGCTAGTGCCCACAGCATGCAAATACGAAGTGAGTTCTACGTAACACACGTGTTTAGATGTTCATCTTTCCTCAGAGCTACGCAACAAGTCTGTCAGTCCCTCTGAAGCAGAAAGTGTCATTCGAAAGGCCATAAATGTTCAGCTTGACTCCGCACCACTTCGTCTGCTTGATACGACCACTGGACTCTTATGTGATCGAGAAGCGCAGATAAGCGCCTTCAAGAAAAGCGCAGATTACAACGAGCTTTTGTTATCGATTATGGCGCATCCAGACCTCTCATTGGGGCGCATCGCAGACGCGGTGGCGACGTACTTCCGTTACGTCATGTTATCTCATAGATGGGGAGAGAACGAGCCACTGCTTCACGACATCCAGGATAAGGGCGTGTACAAGTTGAAGGAGGCCGGGGGTCTCATGAAATTGCAGTCATTCTGCAAATTAGCTCGTCACGTGGGGTATCACTGGGCCTGGGTTGACACGTGTTGCATTGACCAGAATAACCACGTCGAGCTCCAAAAATCACTCAACTCTTCGTTTGCCTGGTATCACCATTCAGCGCTCACGGTCGTCTACCTCTCGGATGTTCCGTCTTCGTCCAAATTTGGCGCATTGGCTAAAAGCTGATTGGAACACCCGAGGATGGACCGTCCCGGAATTCCTCGCTCCTAAAGTCATTCGCTTCTACCAACAGATTGGACGCTATATCTCGACGACCACTCTCCCAACCACAAGGAGTCTGTGGAGATTATGCTTGAGTTGGAGGATGCGACAGGCATAGATGCACGCGCCCTTGTTGCCTTCCAACCAGGGATGAGAGATGCTCGAGAGAAACTGCAATGGGCGTCTGCGCGTGTCACCACTGTGCCGGAAGACATTGCATACTCATTGTTTGGTATCTTCGGCATCCAGCTACCTATCCTGAATGGCGAAAGTGCGCAAAATGCGCTCGGGCGGCTCCTGCAGGAGATTGTGGCTCGGTCAGGGGACATCACTGCCCTTGACTGGATCGGAAAACCATCCGAGTTCAATAGTTGTCTTCCGGCTGACATCACTTCATACGCAGCCCCTCCATGCGCCCTCCCATATTTGTCTGAAGACGAGATCCAGACAGTAGTTTCTTCGCTGCAACACACTGTGGCCGTGGATCAAGCTTCGAAATTTTACGATCAGCTCACTAATATGAGCTATCCTCGCTTTACGAACCGCAGGCTCCGTCTGCCTTGCATCATATTTCCTGTCACTGAAGTCAGACGGAGGTCTGGTGCAGCCCAAGAGACATTATTCACATACAGAGTCAAGTCGGACGGGCTCGATGACCTACTGGTCACCACCGAAGAGAAGCTGATCCAATTCTCACGACTCAGACCAACCCGACAGACATTCTTACTTGTCCGTCCTTGGGATCGTCGCCTCCTCGAGCTGCCTGACTTCGCAGACGATGCAGAAAGCTTGGGAAGTTGGTCTGAGCCCGAGTCCCTTGACGGCTCGCCTGGAGAAGAGGAGTTGGCTGATTTGGAGTCTTACTCACAGGCATTGCAATTGATAGCCCGCCTCGGACAGCCGTTCGGTGCATTTTTGCTTGCCCAGCAGCGCACCGGAGAATACAGGAGGATCGCATCGGATCACGATATCATTGCACAAGTCAAAGATGTGACATCTGTGCATAGCATGATGGACATCAGGACGCTAGAAATATTATAATTGTGTATGTCTTTTTTCGAACATCGGATGGTTTCGGTTTGTTACTTGATGATACTCACGCAGATGACACCACGTCATTCTGTCTGACAGTATTGATACCCCTTCATCCTCTATACCCACCTGCACAGTTCTCTCGTACTCGGGCTCTAAAACAACCGATAAATAGTGACACCGATTGCTGGCGCTATTCGATCGTGCAGTTAACCCGGTTCAAGCGCACATGAACATCCTCCCCGACTACCACTTTAGTGGAGGAGGGCGAACCAGACCATACTATCCCGGACCATGAACTAGATCATAGCACGATCCTTCAACCAGACGTAGCCCTCGAATCTGACCTACGTACGTCTGCCGTTGTCATGGGCTTCGCTAGCTTTGCCTGTTTTGATGCCTTGCATGGAAATTTCGCGTGTTGCCTTTCTATCTGGTTGGATTTTCGTGCGTGGCTTTTCTACCTAGTTTTGCGATGAGCTGTGGTACACTTCATCATCATCATCGTTGAACCGTCCTGTTTGGACTCGATTTGACCTTGGGTTTTTGCCCCCCTTGTCTGCGTTCTCCCGCGGGCAATCAGCAGTTGCACTATTATAACCTACGTACTTGGTGAGACGATCATTTGTATGACACTATACTCTGTGCATCGTTGGAATGCCGATAGCTTTCAACTTTGGCCCTGCCTAAAAAGCAAGTCCGATGAATGGCCGAGTAGTTGCTGTTCCGAAGGTGGAGTCAGGGCCTTGGGCGCATAGTCGATATGGCACTGCAATGCCGGGTACCAATACATATGCTCAAATCTTCGAAGTGCTCGCAACGAGCGGAGTCATTTGGTTTATATCAGGGGGATACCACACCATGCAAGCTAAACGTCAGTTACAATATTGTCAAAGTCCTTGAAGTAACGAGTTCAAGGGGAATTTCAGACTGTCAGCTTCAGCAAGATATGTCGTTTTACTAGAATAACTCTGGCATTTCAATACAAACAGTACAAGTCACGTCAAACGGCTGAGATATCGACAAGGCAGGTGCGCTTGCGCGTAATATTTAGTTCTTGCAGTCGCAGCTACCAGCCTGGCAGTTGCAGCTGTTGACAGACAGTCAGAAAACTGTCCTTGAAATATCGCAAGGCAAAACTCACGTGGAGGTGCAGTTGCATTGCTGGGTGTTGTTGTTGAACATGATGATGATGGTGGTGAGTGCGGTTAAGCTACAAGACGGAGTCAGTGGCGTCACAGTGAGGGGGTGCAGAATCGAGTCAGACAACTCACCTGGCATGTGAGGCAGTTGATAATAGAGCGGATTGCTGTAGGAAAAGTCAGTCAAAGAGGGGCCATTTTATATTGCTAGCCATCAGTGCTGTGAGTCGGAGTGACCGAAATGGACAGATGATAAGCGGAGTGGCATCTGTCTTCGTCAATCCCAGGATTGTCAACACTGAACGTGATACGATACAGCCCCACAGGGTCCAGCAGGAAATGTAATTAGAAAGGGTCGGCTTCTGCTCCAAGTCCGACGAGATAAAGACCTACGTAGGGAGCTGCGGGACATGTATGCCACCATCCGATAACCAGGGTTGACTTGAATTAGACAGTTATGACAAGTGTGAAGGCATGTATAACTTGAATGAGTACTAGTATTGAATATTGAACCATGATGTCATTGGATAAATGACTGTGGCTTGTCATTTGTTCATCCAGTGGCCGTAGCATGTGAAAACGGGATCCGGAGGGACTTGCCGCGTGAGTAATTGACAACAAGAACGCGGTTGGTGCTCTTGAATTCGTCTCGGAGACGAATTCAAGGACATCAACCAGGACCTCTATTGCGACTCTGACTCCTATATAGCTACATTTTCCTCGATGGCCTCACATTCTTAGCAAACTCGTTGCCCATCCCTGTGAACTGCTAAATTTTAAACTGTTTGCATGAATGCGAGCACATCACACCCTTTCATACCGGACATCCATTCATCTGCCACACTATCAGATATCTCGGGTCTAATTTGAACTTATACTACGCTTATCGCATGTCTCTTCTGATTGCCCTCATACTTCCGATCTGGACTCTGTCATGTACAAATGGTCCCTCAATGACCGAAGAAACTCATCTTCAATTCGGAGTTCCATTCATCGCCACACTCCACACCATCTCCTCACTAGCAAACAATCCATCGGAGTATCCGCTGCAAACACGATAATTAAAGTCAAAGGAGAGGATTCAGAACTGACGAGACGAACGATTGAACTGATGCTGCAGCGTGTTTACCGAATTTGAAAGCACGAGGACGAGAAAAGACCTGCAAGGACAGAGGGGGAGTTGTTGTCAAAGTCCCCGCGCTGCAAGATAAGAAACCCAATCACGTAGCGGATGTAGACATCTTTGGACCCATAAGCAACGCTAAAGGCAAAGCATGCGCGATGGACGAAGGAGTTGGCGATTTGAAAGAGCAGGTGAATAGATCTATTTGTCCTCCCTTCTCTTGCACGGCGTTGCGCTCGAGATTGAATGCACGCTGTCAGACACCTGCAAGTAGTCGCTGTATCAAAGCTGCATACCTGGAGTTGCATGATATGGTGTTTGCTCTCATGCGTGCTGCGAACTTTGTTTCAGAGTACCACAAGAAAACAGACATTTAACTTTTTGTCTCGTCGCCTGCTTGTGACTTGAGAAGGAAGCCGATATTTGTAGTTGGGGTACTCCCACTTGGACCACTCCCGATCACGCAACATTCACTCGCATAGTGAATACGCAAGTAGACACCCCGCACAATGAGATAGATGACAACCAGGTCAATCTATAAAATATACATAAATGAGAGAGTACAAACGACCCCAGATATGAAATGATTAGCGTAACAAGGAATCTATGCAATATGGCGTCCAGAGTTGCATCACGAACATTCACAAGCATCTAACCTCGCCATGCAAGGACCAAGCTCAAGCGCCGCCCCTCACACCAGCAGCAGGAAAGACACTCCCCACAATCTCCTTAAACGCCCGATCATCCTCGTACCTTTCCCTCCTCTCCTTAACAATGACCAGCAACACAGGCCTCTCCCTCCTGTGAATTTTCGTATCATCCGCATCGCTATCGAAAGTTGAGGATGTGCTGAAAACAGTTGAGCGCTCGGAGCACCAGGCTCGTGGAGCGCGAAAGGGGGGTGGATCGGGGTGACGCAGATGGCAAAGAAAATGGAGAGGGAGAGCAGGTGCTTGTGGGAGACGGCGAGCGCGAGAACATGCGGGTAAGCACCATCCGCGTGCGAGGTAGCATACGAGTAGGACCACGATAGGGGTTAGGACGGATGATGGTACGTGTGATAACGATGTCGTCGTGGTCGTATTCATCGACAGGCGTAGCGGAAGTGGCACACGTGTCCGTAGTAGAAGTAAAGGGTGGGGATGGGCACGACCCCTCCAGATCAGAATCTCCCCCCTCAAAAGGATCGACTACAACCTCATGGTCCGGCCACATATCACCCACGCTTGCTCGCTCGGTCCTGACGCAAAGGCCCTGACCTATCAGTTTTGGAGTGCCGGTGTTGAAAAGCGATACAAGTCTCTGAAGAACAGGATTGATGTGAGCGATAACATTAAGATGCAGGAAAATGAAACTAAAATACTGACTGTGCGAGTGCGCCGCAGCGGGTCGAAACGCTGTGCATCCAGGGGGTTTTGACGTGCGGGACCTATTTCCATTTTCATGTCTATACAGTAAGAAGAGGATACAAGTCTTGGAGCTATCCGATGCAAGCTAGAATCTGAGAATGTGAATGAGAGGAGTGGGTGATAACCTTCTCATCATAGCGAAAGAGGTATTTAAGTAAATACCTAGTGTACAAGCAACTGTGGACGATGAATTGTGGAAGCAAAGCGCACGCCACTCACCATGCCACCAACGTTTTTGTTCGTTTGCTTGGACAACTGCTCGTTTGCGTACTGTGGAGTTCGCCCACAGCCCTGGAGTATTTAATCCTGGGGTTTGAAAGCGTGATTCGCAACATAACTTAGCATTAAAAGATATGACTCAACAGGTATGTGCACGTTCTTTGTCGTACGGTCGTTGTGCTGAGGTGTTATGCGCAGATATGCCACGCACAATCCATGTACGAGCTTCGAAATGGCCCTCGGCCATCGTACGCGCAGCTCAATGGGACAGAACCTGAGTTTGAGGTACAGAGGGTGAGGAGGGTGGCGGTGCAGAGGGAGCAGGCGCGGTTGATTGTGGTGAGTGTTAGAAATCCTATAGTAAAGTCGCGACGCGGTACTTATTGACATTGTGATGTGATGTAGGTGGCACCTACTAGAAAGGCAACAGGTGACGGCCATCGTGGGCAGGCATATCAAGATGATACAGGCACAAGGAGATGACTTGCTTACCTGGGACAACATGATCGCATGGCGTCGATAAGCAAAGATTTCGACGATGCTAGTTATCAGGGTTTCATACCTACTGTTATAAAGAGTATTTGTAGCATTAGCGTTGTGTAGTCGATGTACATTCTATATTATGACTTACAAGGCTCTCGTCCTTCGGAACACGCTTGTCCACTCCGCACGTCCAAGTCCGAGAACAGTTTTCTAGAAAATCCCGGTTGTAGTTAGAGACTATCTCCAGCCTTTCGGATCCCTGCTGAATCAGTGCTGATACTACGTTTTATCCCATATTGTAGCCTCGGGTTTGCGGACATCTACATTGATCCTTCTTGACTACAGATCATGATTATCGACACGTGTCAGAGTCCTCAGTGCATAGTTCGGCTCCAGCTCAGCGTCAGATGATCGGATATCTTCCAACTTTGCTGATACTGAAATTCTAAATGTTGGAGAATCTCTTTTCAGATGCGTCGTTCATACGCCGTGTCAAATATTGATATGAATGAAGATAAAGACTCGTCACGCAGTTGGGGATCCAGCTACCAAAGGAAGATCGTTGGTGAGGAGCAGAAAACATGTGAGAGTATCAACAAAGTATCAATGAATTTGTCGGTTCAAAGTTGCTTTGTTTACGTAAAGTTGTTTGCGGCCGCGTTGAATTGGACGCATCCCGAGACCTCCAACACGTTGGATAATATAGTAATTTGAAATGCATGAGTATAAACGTCCCACAGCTACCATCACTCTCGAATCAAGTTGCACAGTACTACTATGTAAATATCGATCAATGCCATACGGTAGACAACAGCGTTCCAAGAAGACCCAGTATCACCAAAATCCATGCCAGCATGGAGCAAACTGGAAGACAAACAAATTCGTGTAAGCTTCGCCAGATTTTACATAGCTAATTCATCCCAGGAAGCGCGTCCTTCAGATGCTCTTTCTTCAAGCATCGTGCAATCACACCGCATGTCCTACACTGCCGCTCCTTCACCTCAAATGCATCTTCACCGTACCCACTGCCCGCTATATCGGGGTGTCTATCACCGTAGTATGGCTTACTACCGTCACCGTGAAGGTAACAGGGCGATGACAAGCAGTAACTTTCGCCAAAGTTCGACTTTAGACAGCGGCAAGTGCCTGGCGGGCGATCAAAGTACGGTACACCTAAGATTCACAGATTCAGCAGTCAAAATAGGGAGATAGAAGCCATGGGGCGTACCTTGCATATCTGGATGCGTGCAATTCTTGCAAATAGTGTAATGACAAGTCGTGCACCGCTTGAAAACGTCTCCTACATCTTCTGCGTCGTCCTCGTCATCCTCGTCTGGAGGAGTACCACGGAATCGCGCAAAACAACCATCGCATTTTGTCGCAGGAATCGGGTTCCGCCGACGCTCTTCCCAAGCCAATTGTTCCATCCTATCGATGCTGTCCATCAGTGATCCCGGCCCACTCCATTTTTTTCATCATTTTGTCCACCCTGTGTAAGATGGCCGGCTTGGTGCAGACACTGCGTTTGTGCACCTTCCAGTCAACTTTCTGGCACTCCGGGCTAGAAGAAAAATATATGTAAGACTCCCAGTCTAATAAGCGCTAGCGCTGATGCCTGTCACGTACGAGCAGTAGCTGTCCCAACCACCACAAGTCAGATCAAAGGTTTTTATCTCTCGCACCAGCTAGTACTCACATAGTTTTCTGACATTTTGAACATCGTAGCGGCTTTTCACATTCGATCTTGCACACACTGCAATGGCGCATGATGGCGAAGGAAGAAAGGGTGGAGAACAGCAGGCTCAAACCTCAAAGGACCTAAATAAGTTGTTCGGTAGCAGCAACACCGCGTGCTGATGCAGGCCTGAACCCTGCATGATTTTATGTCACGGATCAGCAGGAAGAGGTGTGTCTCCTCCTTCATTAATATTGCACACCACTGGGTGGACGGCTATCTGACACATCAGTGAAATCCTTTGGGCAAGACCCTGGCGTCTCTGTTCCACCTGTGAGTTCAATACATCATATTTAATCCTTCTACGCCAGCCATTGAAGTCATCAATAAAACACACCACGGAAGTCACCCAAATTTCTGCGAATCTCGTCTATCTCGTCCTTGGCGACAAATCACAACATCTAGATTGTTACTTTGTTACAATATGCGCTCAAAATGTGCAATATCTTTAACACTAACAATGAGCGTTGAGCCATGAGATGCCCCTTACATTGCTGAAGAATGGGTTAGACGACCAGACCCTGCTCGTGTTTGGCTCAGTCTTATATTGCAGCTGATACTGAAGTGGCAAGTCAATATGGGTCCTTTTTCAATATGGCCGCCCTTACTCAAACGTGAAGTATAGATCTTTCGCCCTTTTCTTCTGCGTGGATTCCTGTTTCATGCTGCACCAGAGAAGAAAAACGTCTTAGGCTTTACGACCTCCCAAAGTATGTGTTGAAAATCCTCGAGAATCTGCTACTACAAATATGTCTGTTCGCCAGTAGACGGTCGCGGTCGATATCGCGGGACATACCACATGCACAGACATTCACCATTCGGACTCAGTGTGTACAGTGTTTTTCCGTCTTCACAATCTCGTAAAAATAGGTCTCCAGACAGACGCCGTTCTGACCGTTTCCAAACAAGTCTTCCAAGTTTCCAGAAAGTGTCGAGATACATGCTACCGTGACTCTACCTGAATTAATTGACATCGGTAAATTGAGGCTATTGACGAAGCTTTCAATTGGACGTTGGCGGGTCATGGTGAAAGCAAACCTGGAGCTGCTCGACCGTAGCAGGGCGTCAGGAAGTGTTATCGAGGAGTCAGGCGAAAGGGTCACCAGTGAAGGACAAGGGCAGTGTCAATGCGTGATTAAAATTATATATATATAAGGTTGTCTACGTATCCATATGCATCGTCAAAGAGTCCCGAATCTTCCAAATAATATATGTATAAGGCTACAATATTTCCAGGGTCCTGATGTCCATCATGGTATGGACAGAATATATGTCTTTGACTTCTGCAGTTATATCGTAATCTGATGCGATCCTCTTGTATTCTCCGCCACGCTGCTGCGCTAGCAAAAATGCGCCGAACGGCTGTCCAAGGCGAACGATCAATCTCAATGCACGTGAGCAAGATTCCGAATCAGCGAACTCTTCTTCCCCAGGTGAATCGTCGACGGACTCGTCAGAGTCATCAAGCAAAGACTCGAGCTGATGACAATCTCTCAAGCGTTCCGCATCGTCCGCGATGTCAGGCAGCTCAAGGAGACGACGATCCCAAGGACGGACGAGTAAGAACGTCTGTCGAGTGGGCCTGAGCCGCGAGAATTGGATCAGATTCTCTTCGGTGGTGATCGATAGGTCATCAAGTCCGTCCGCCTTGACTCCATAAGTGTATGATGCCTCTTGGGCTGGACCAGACCTCCGTCTGACTGCCGTGACAGGAAATACGATGCATGGTAGACGGAGCCTGCAGTTCGCGAAGCGAGGAGCGCTCATATTGTCAAGCTGGTCAT
The DNA here is from genome assembly GCF_016647625.1 of Suillus subalutaceus. NCBI lineage: Eukaryota > Fungi > Basidiomycota > Agaricomycetes > Boletales > Suillaceae > Suillus > Suillus subalutaceus. The sequence goes on along the minus strand of NW_024540460.1, from coordinate 46,449 downwards.
AAAGTTTCGAAACCTGATCCACGGTCGCAGTGTGTCGCAGCGAAGAGACCACCGTTTGAATATGATCTTCAGACAAATATGGGAGGGCGCGTGGCGGAGCTGCGTATGAGGATATGTGAGCCGGAAGACAACTATTGAACTCGGACGGTTGTCCGACCCAGTCAAGGGCGGTGGTGTCCCCCGACCGAGCCACGATCTCTTGCAGGAGACGCCCGAGCGCATTTTGCGCGTTTTCGCCATAAAGGATAGGTAGTGCGATGCCGAATATGCCAAACAATGAGTACGCGATGTCTTCCGGCACAGTGGTGACACGCGTAGACATCCATTGAAGTTTCTGTCGAGCGTCTTTCATGCCAGGTTGGAAGGCGACGAGGACGCGTGTATCTATGCCCGTCGCATCTTCCAACTCATCCATGATCTTGACAGACTCCTTGTGGTTGTGGGAGTGGTCGTCGAGATATAGCGTCCAATCCTGTTGATAGAAGAGAATGGCTTTAGGAGCGAGGAATTCTGGGACGGTCCACCCTCGGGTGTTCCATTCACTCTTCGCCAACGCGCCAGACTTGGCCGAAGGCGGAACATCCGACAGGTAGACGACTGTGAGCGCTGAATGGTGATACCAGACAAACATGGAGTTGAGTGATTTTTGGAGCTCGACATGATTATTCTGGTCAATGCAACACGTGTCGACCCATGCCCAGTGATACCCTGCGTCACGAGCTAATTTGCAGAACGACTGCAATTTCACGAAACCGCCAGCCTTCTTCAACTTGTACACGGCATTGTCCTGGATGTCGTGAAGCAGCGGCTCGTTCTTTCCCCATCTATGAGATAACATGACATAACGAAAGTACGTTGCCACCGCGTCTGCGGTGCACTCCACTGGAAAGTCTGCATGCTTCATAATCGATAACAGAAGCTGTTTGTACTCTGTAGTCGTCTTGAAGGCGCTTATCTGTGCTTCTCGACCACACAAGAGCCCGGTGTTGGTGTTGAGCAGACGAAGCGGGGTGGCTCGGGTTGTAAAGTTGAACGTCGATGGACTTTCGAATGATATCTTCTGCTTTGGATGGACTGATATACTTCTCGCGCAGCTCTGAGGAAAGAGTTGAGCATCTGGACACGCATCTTACTTAAGGCTTACTTCGTATTTGCATGCCACGAGCACTGTCCAATTTCGCAAGCATGATTTGGAAGGCCTCGATAGCTTCACTGTAGCGTTGTGCGCCATGAAGTGCTGCATGCTTCAACTGATATCCGACATGTGACGAAGGCTCGAGTTCAATGACCTGTGTATCACCACAGTGAGCATCGGCTCTAAAACAGCTGCCTGAGTCATCGTACCCTTTGCGCATCGAGAAGTGCATCCTCCCATAGAAAATTTTCCAACTTGGCCTTGCTGCGGTTTGCAACTATGGTGCCGCTTGCAGAATTCAGAATCGAAGAGAGCTGAATGGTGATGGTATTTGTGTTGATTTCGAGTACCTGTAGCACGAAGCACGCTCTAATAGTGTTTTCAGAGTTAAGAGATGGAAACATGCCTTTGAATCAGGAACTTGAGCCTTGACAGCAAGAAGATGCGGAATGAGATGTCGAAGGGGCGGGAAATCAACGGGAAACATACCGTTGATGCTGGTTTCTCTGGGAAAGTACCCTTTGGCACTGCCCAATCTAAGATCATCTTATCCTGACATCCACTCAGGATGCGCTTGTTATCCATGGTGACACATGATGTCCACAATGCTGAGTGTTGGAAGGTGATGAAGGTTCGTCGATCTGAGAGCCGCCGGAATCCGAGTCCAACTTGGCTGTCAGAAAGTGTGGAAGTGAAGGGTGTGCCTGTAAGGTGATGAGAGATTTGCTTCCAGGTGGAGGTGGACTCAGATGTGTTCCACTCCATGCCATGATTGGGCGTCTGCGTGGGTGACAGTGTTGGACCCATATAAAGAGAGGTCACCGAAGAGGGCTGAATGGGCGACAGGCTTTGCATTGATTAAGAGGATCTGTAGCACGAAGCATGCTCAAACTGTGAGTCTGTGATATCAGAGTTAAGGATTCGGAAACATGCCTCTGAATTAGAGACTTGAGCCTTGGCAGAAAAAAGACGCGAGATGAGATGACGAAGGAGCGGGAAGGCTTTTAGGGGTTGTCCGAATTGCTTCCGCCGAGTAGATGAATTCCACTCTGGTATGGCGGGATCTTCACTATCGACGACCGTCCACTGAAAGAAGGCGTGTGATATATAGGGAACTTAAGGAAAACCATGTCATCGGTGAAGGAAAATGAAAAAAGGATGTTAATGCTCTGAATGGTTGCGCGCGCAGGACTACATGGTCATTAGTGCTTAAGCTTTTTAAATGACTTAGTACTATAGGTTGTGCCGGGCAATTATCTATTACTAAGCAAGAGATACGTTCTACATAGAAACATATTCTTTCTGAAATGACTTCAGTACAGGCAGCGTTTATGACTAAGTAGGAGACACGTTCTATATAGAAAACATATTCTTTCTGAAATGACCTCTTTACCGACCAGGAGAGCCTCGGAATTTCTGCATAGAATCTTACTCCGTAGCCATTTTACCGAGCAGGATACGTCGGAATTTCTGCATAGAATCCCACTCCGTTACTCCGCTTCATTCTAGTAGCAAACGTTCTAGGTAGAATTATCCTTACATAAGCCTCGTGAACCTGTAGCGACGGAGTTAAATTTGACGAGAATATATGGATCCGTTGCTGGAACTGCACGCTATTGACTCCGAAATGGGTTGGAACTGCACGCTATTGACTCTGAAATGGGTTGGAACTGCACGCTATTGACTTCAGGAACAGGAACATGTTAATGCTCTGAATGGTTGCGTGCGGAGTTTGGAGCCTGTAATTGGCCGACTGAAAGAAGGCGTGTGATATATAGGGAACTTAAGGAAAACCATGTCATCGGTGAAGGAAAATGAAAAAAGGATGTTAATGCTCTGAACGGTTGCGCGCGCAGGACCCTTCTTTCAGTGAATGGTTGCGTGCTCAGTGAATGGTTGCGTGCGGTGAAGGAAAATGAAAAAAGGATGTTAATGCTCTGAACGGTTGCGCGCGCAGGACCCTTCTTTCAGTGAATGGTTGCGTGCTCAGTGAATGGTTGCGTGCGGCGGAGTTTGGAGCCTGTAATTGGCTGACTGAAAGAAGGGTCCTGCGCGCGCAAACCGTTCAGAGCATTAACATCCTTTTTTCATTTTCCTTCACCGCACGCAACCATTCACTGAGCACGCAACCATTCACTGAAAGAAGGGTCCTGCGCGCGCAACCGTTCAGAGCATTAACATCCTTTTTTCATTTTCCTTCACCGCACGCAACCATTCACTGAGCACGCAACCATTCACTGAAAGAAGGGTCCTGCGCGCGCAACCGTTCAGAGCATTAACATCCTTTTTTCATTTTCCTTCACCGATGACATGGTTTTCCTTAAGTTCCCTATATATCACACGCCTTCTTTCAGTCGGCCAATTACAGGCTCCAAACTCCGCACGCAACCATTCAGAGCATTAACATGTTCCTGTCCTGAAGTCAATAGCGTGCAGTTTCCAACCCATTCAGAGTCAATAGCGTGCAGTTCCAACCCATTTCGGAGTCAATAGCGTGCAGTTCCAGCACGGACTCATATATTCTCGTCAAATTTAACTCCGTCGCTACAGGTTCACGAGGCTTATGTAAGGATAATTCTACCTAGAACGTTTGCTACTAGAATGAAGCGGAAGTAACGGAGTGGGATTCTATGCAGAAATTCCGACGTATCCTGCTCGGTAAAATGGCTACGGAGTAAGATTCTATGCAGAAATTCCGAGGCTCTCCTGGTCGGTAAAGAGGTCATTTCAGAAAGAATATGTTTCTATATAGAACGTGTCTCCTACTTAGTCATAAACGCTGCCTGTACTGAAGTCATTTCAGAAAGAATATGTTTCTATGTAGAACGTATCTCTTGCTTAGTAATAGATAATTGCCCGGCACAACCTATAGTACTAAGTCATTTAAAAAGCTTAAGCACTAATGACCATGTAGTCCTGCGCGCGCAAACCATTCAGAGCATTAACATCCTTTTTTCATTTTCCTTCACCGATGACATGGTTTTCCTTAAGTTCCCTATATATCACACGCCTTCTTTCAGTGGACGTCGTCGATAGTGAAGATCCCGCCATACCAGAGTGGAATTCATCTACTCGGCGGAAGCAATTCGGACAACCCCTAAAAGCCTTCCCGCTCCTTCGTCATCTCATCTCGCGTCTTTTTTCTGCCAAGGCTCAAGTCTCTAATTCAGAGGCATGTTTCCGAATCCTTAACTCTGATATCACAGACTCACAGTTTGAGCATGCTTCGTGCTACAGATCCTCTTAATCAATGCAAAGCCTGTCGCCATTCAGCCCTCTTCGGTGACCTCTCTTTATATGGGTCCAACACTGTCACCCACGCAGACGCCCAATCATGGCATGGAGTGGAACACATCTGAGTCCACCTCCACCTGGAAGCAAATCTCTCATCACCTTACAGGCACACCCTTCACTTCCACACTTTCTGACAGCCAAGTTGGACTCGGATTCCGGCGGCTCTCAGATCGACGAACCTTCATCACCTTCCAACACTCAGCATTGTGGACATCATGTGTCACCATGGATAACAAGCGCATCCTGAGTGGATGTCAGGATAAGATGATCTTAGATTGGGCAGTGCCAAAGGGTACTTTCCCAGAGAAACCAGCATCAACGGTATGTTCCCGTTGATTTCCCGCCCCTTCGACATCTCATTCCGCATCTTCTTGCTGTCAAGGCTCAAGTTCCTGATTCAAAGGCATGTTTCCATCTCTTAACTCTGAAAACACTATTAGAGCGTGCTTCGTGCTACAGGTACTCGAAATCAACACAAATACCATCACCATTCAGCTCTCTTCGATTCTGAATTCTGCAAGCGGCACCATAGTTGCAAACCGCAGCAAGGCCAAGTTGGAAAATTTTCTATGGGAGGATGCACTTCTCGATGCGCAAAGGGTACGATGACTCAGGCAGCTGTTTTAGCCGATGCTCACTGTGGTGATACACAGGTCATTGAACTCGAGCCTTCGTCACATGTCGGATATCAGTTGAAGCATGCAGCACTTCATGGCGCACAACGCTACAGTGAAGCTATCGAGGCCTTCCAAATCATGCTTGCGAAATTGGACAGTGCTCGTGGCATGCAAATACGAAGTAAGCCTTAAGTAAGATGCGTGTCCAGATGCTCAACTCTTTCCTCAGAGCTGCGCGAGAAGTATATCAGTCCATCCAAAGCAGAAGATATCATTCGAAAGTCCATCGACGTTCAACTTTACACCCGAGCCACCCCGCTTCGTCTGCTCAACACCAACACCGGGCTCTTGTGTGGTCGAGAAGCACAGATAAGCGCCTTCAAGACGACTACAGAGTACAAACAGCTTCTGTTATCGATTATGAAGCATGCAGACTTTCCAGTGGAGTGCACCGCAGACGCGGTGGCAACGTACTTTCGTTATGTCATGTTATCTCATAGATGGGGAAAGAACGAGCCGCTGCTTCACGACATCCAGGACAATGCCGTGTACAAGTTGAAGAAGGCTGGCGGTTTCGTGAAATTGCAGTCGTTCTGCAAATTAGCTCGTGACGCAGGGTATCACTGGGCATGGGTCGACACGTGTTGCATTGACCAGAATAATCATGTCGAGCTCCAAAAATCACTCAACTCCATGTTTGTCTGGTATCACCATTCAGCGCTCACAGTCGTCTACCTGTCGGATGTTCCGCCTTCGGCCAAGTCTGGCGCGTTGGCGAAGAGTGAATGGAACACCCGAGGGTGGACCGTCCCAGAATTCCTCGCTCCTAAAGCCATTCTCTTCTATCAACAGGATTGGACGCTATATCTCGACGACCACTCCCACAACCACAAGGAGTCTGTCAAGATCATGGATGAGTTGGAAGATGCGACGGGCATAGATACACGCGTCCTCGTCGCCTTCCAACCTGGCATGAAAGACGCTCGACAGAAACTTCAATGGATGTCTACGCGTGTCACCACTGTGCCGGAAGACATCGCGTACTCATTGTTTGGCATATTCGGCATCGCACTACCTATCCTTTATGGCGAAAAACGCGCAAAATGCGCTCGGGCGTCTCCTGCAAGAGATCGTGGCTCGGTCGGGGGACACCACCGCCCTTGACTGGGTCGGACAACCGTCCGAGTTCAATAGTTGTCTTCCGGCTCACATATCCTCATACGCAGCTCCGCCACGCGCCCTCCCATATTTGTCTGAAGATCATATTCAAACGGTGGTCTCTTCGCTGCGACACACTGCGACCGTGGATCAGGTTTCGAAACTTTATGACCAGCTTGACAATATGAGCGCTCCTCGCTTCGCGAACTGCAGGCTCCGTCTACCATGCATCGTATTTCCTGTCACGGCAGTCAGACGGAGGTCTGGTCCAGCCCAAGAGGCATCATACACTTATGGAGTCAAGGCGGACGGACTTGATGACCTATCGATCACCACCGAAGAGAATCTGATCCAATTCTCGCGGCTCAGGCCCACTCGACAGACGTTCTTACTCGTCCGTCCTTGGGATCGTCGTCTCCTTGAGCTGCCTGACATCGCGGACGATGCGGAACGCTTGAGAGATTGTCATCAGCTCGAGTCTTTGCTTGATGACTCTGACGAGTCCGTCGACGATTCACCTGGGGAAGAAGAGTTCGCTGATTCGGAATCTTGCTCACGTGCATTGAGATTGATCGTTCGCCTTGGACAGCCGTTCGGCGCATTTTTGCTAGCGCAGCAGCGTGGCGGAGAATACAAGAGGATCGCATCAGATTACGATATAACTGCAGAAGTCAAAGACATATATTCTGTCCATACCATGATGGACATCAGGACCCTGGAAATATTGTAGCCTTATATATCTGACTGCCAGAGACCTCTCGGCGGTTTTCTTGGCTGCAGCACAACCATTCACATGCAAGGATCAAGCTCAAGCGCTGCCCCTCACACTAGCAGCAGGAAAGACACTCCCCTCACTACGTATGCATAGATATTGAATGAAAACTATTCAACTGCTGTTGAAAAAATGTACAAGCACAATATCTCTAACGTCCTGATATTCGTCAGATTGATAACAGAAGCCTTGTCTTTGAATTGTACAATAATATCGTGATCCGAGACGATCCTCTTGTACTCTCCGCAGCGCTGCTGTGCTAGAAAAATTGCACTGAACGGCTGTCCAAGGCGCATGATCAATCATAATGCTCGAGAGAGATTCTGAATCAGCCAGTTTCTCTTTGACAAGATAATCTCCGTGCGAATAGTACAAGGGCGTACAAACAGCGTATGCATAGATATCGTCAATGCATGAATGAAAAACTACTCAGAAAGCTCTAGTCTTTAAAAAAAACATACAACTATAATATTTCTAGCGTCCTGACTCTATCCATCCCAAGGACCATGGGGTCAATGACTTATACAGTAATATTGTGATCCGAGGCGATCCTCTTGAATTCTGTGCCGCGCTGATGTGCTAGTAAAATTGCACTGAACGGCTGTCCAAGGCGAACGATCATTCTTAACGCTTGTGAAAGAGATTCTGAATCAGCCAATTTTTTCTTTTCGACAAGATAATCTTGATGCGATAACGGAGACTCAGGTTTGGACCAATCTCCCAAGCTTTCCAAGTCCGCATCGTCTGCGAAGTCAGGCAGCTCGAGGAGACGTCTGTCCCACGGACGGACAAGCAAGAATGTCTGTCGCATGGGCCTTTCCCGCGAGAATTGGACCAGTGTCTGATCGCTGGTGATAAGCAGGTCCCGAACTCTGTCTGCCTTGACTTCATACGTGTAGAGGGTCTCTTGGGTTGGACCACGCTGCCGTCTGATTTCCGTGACAGGGAAGACGAAGCAAGGCAGATGCAGTCTACGGTGCGCAAAGCGAACAGGGCTCAGGTTCTCCAACAGGGTAAAAAATCGCGCGGGCAATTTTGCCTTCGCAGGTTTTTGCAGCAAAGGGACGGCTGCCTGAATCTCATCTTCAGATAAAGATGGCAGGACGCGTGGCGGAGATGCGTATGGCGCGATATCAACTGGAAGACAACTATTGAACTCGGAGGATCGTCCGACCCAGTCGAGGAGAGAGATGTCGCCTAATTCAGTCACGATCTCCTGGAGGAGCCGCCCGAGCGCACGTTCAACGGATTCTCTCCATGAATTGTTGGTATGTATACACCGGAGATGCGGGACAACGAGTCCACGATGACTTCCGGCACAGTCGTGACATGCGTAGACGCCCATTGAAGCTTCTCTCTGGCGTTTCTCATCCCCGGTTGGAAGGCACCAAGGGCGTGTGCATCTATGCCCATCGCATCCTCCATCTTATGCAGGACCTGAAGAGACTCTCGTTGAAAGCGTGAGAACCATTAAACGCACAAGCATGTATCAACAACGCGGTCACCTACCTACTCCCGAGTCCCAACAGGGACATCCAAATATTCATCAGTCTCTTCTCGAGCCCTCCCCATCAAGGATGTAATTTAAAAGTGTTTCTAGTATCTTTCCCATCCCTGTTGATCAGATGAAGAAAACCGCTCTCGGAAAAATACCTTACACGTGTCTCCTGAGCCTCTTCAAACAAGGCGTGCTGGCGAAGCACACCACCTGCGCTGAGGAGCTTGTCAGAAACGCGATGTGCTCATCCACAGAGAGGGAAAGGCGCTTGCCAAGATATAGCAGGGATCTTCAACCTTGCGGAGAGCAATTTATCCGTGAGTGACAATCTATCCGAACTCGGCGACACTTCTATTGATGCTATCAGGTTAATATATTTATTCTCGCAATAAATGACATCTGCTCACACATCATCTCCAGGCTGAAGCGTCAGAGAGAGGCGCACTTTGGTCTGCTTGAAATTGCCACCATTCAAATCCTCAAGCAACTACATCAACTCCTTGTTCTACAAGGTGATCGTTCTTACCGCTGACTGGGAATAATACACTTCATTCACCCTGGTTTGGGTGAGGTTCTCAATCTCGTCAATCTCGCAAAATATGTCCGGAACGAGCATCCTTCGTACACACTCCATGCTCGTGGTTTCGAGCCCGGTCACCCATTCTTCATCTCCATGACCAAGATGGTGTCTTGCTACACTGCAGGAGTCAAGAGGACCCAGGTAGTGCCATGTACCATCGCCTTCTACAATTGTGGCGGTATTGTCGCATTTGAAGTTGCTAAGCAGCTCGCGGCCATGGACAACAAAGTCAAGTTCGTCTCGACATACCTCTTCGTCTCGCTGACCGCATGCACGAAATTGACCGGATGGGTGGCATGCTCCACTTCTCGTATTTACTCGGTCTCGTATTGGATCATGATGCTAATGATAACTGAGAGCGCTCGCGAGCAAGGAACAGTTCGAGGTCGTGTGTCAGTTGATGCCTCTTGAACCTCTCGTCGAGCTCCAGCTGACGCTCGAGATGCTTGATCAATAGGTGGACATTGCTCGGTCTCAACGGGCGCAAAAAGAGCTGCAATTCATCAGGCTCGGTTTGCAAGTCTTTCATCTTCTGACTCCAGAAACGCTTGCTCATATACCACACAGCCACAGTCACTGTTTTTGCGACATTCCCCTTCACGGAAGCAAAACTTATTAGCTCAACAACCAGCTGAAGCTATGGTCTGGCTTCAGCTGCGACGAGCCTATATTGACGAGCCTGGGCAACGCGACATGCTCGTGGACGTTGGCCACGTCTCGCAGTTCCAGAAGATCTTTCATAGTGATCTGGGGGTTCGTGGGCTATAAATGTTTGGAGAGGGTATTGCGGTGACTCGACTCTAACTAATGAGCAGAGGGGCTGTCCTGTTCTTGAAGTGTTGTCTGGTACTACTGCATAGGATTGCTCGGAGACGGGACTTTGATGTTGATGATGCTGTCACCTGAATATATCAATGGTCCATTTTGGATGCGCATAATGTTACTTACCTGTCCCAGAGAGATCTAAAGAAATCGATGTCATAATGCAAAAGAGAGCTTACAAGTTACGAAGGAGTCCGAGCACACCGTACCACAGTGCTTTGTAGTTCCACTAGGTTCGCTGGCATTTGAGTGATCTTACGCGGACGTCAGACTAGTCGGAGCGAATTCACAAGCCCTGTAGCAACCTGGTAGCTGTAAACGATTCTTCGCAAATGACACCTGCTGGAAACACGATGGTGGTAGAGATTCTTGGTCGTTGTCCGTCGGGATGATACATCAATGCCATCGGTGGATAAGTAAATTCAAAGTACTACAATCAAGCACAATCATAAGCAACAGTATCTGCGTATTCATAGATATCGTCAATGCATGAATGAAAACTGCTCAGAGATCTCTGGTCTTGACAAAACATACGACTACACTACTTCTACTGTCCTGAGGCATGCCATGTTGTGACTAGAAGCCACGTCTTTGACTTGTGCAATGATATAGTGATCTGAGGCGATCCTCTTGTATTCTCCGCCGTGCTGTTGTGCTAGCAAAATTGCACTGAAAGGTTGTTCAAGGCGAACGATCATCATTAACGCTCGAGAGAGAGATTCTGAATCAGCTAGTTCCTTTTTGACAGGGTGATGGTATGACGGAGACTCAGGTTCGGACCAATCTCCCAAGCTTTCCGAGTCCGCATCGTCTGCGAAGTCAGGCAGCTCGAGGAGACATCTGTCCCACGGACGGACAAGCAAGAATTTCTGTTTCGTGGGCCTTGCCCGCGAGAATTGGACCAGTGTCTGATCGCTGGTGATAAGCAGGTCCCGAAGTCCGTCCGCCTTGACTTCATACGTGCAGGGGGTCTCTTGGGCTGGACCACGCTGCCGTCTGATTTCCGTGACAGGGAAGACTATGCAAGGCAGTTGCAGTCTGCGGTGCGCAAAGCGAGCAGCGCTCATGTGCTCCAACAAGCTAAAAATTCGCACAGCCAACTCCCCAACCATAGTATTTTGCAGCGACGAGACGGCTGTCTGAATCTCATCTTCAGATAAAGATGGCAGGACATGTGGCGGAGCTGCGTATGGCGCAATATCAACTGGAAGACAACTATTGAACTCGGAGGATCGTCCGACCCAGTCGAGGAGAGAGATGTCGCCTGACTCAGCCACGATCTCCTGGAGGAGCCGCCCGAGAGCACGTTGCGGATTCTCTCCCTGAATTGCAGGTATGTAGACGTCGAAGATGCGGGACAACGAGTCCACGATGTCTTCCGGCACAGTCGTGACATGCGTAGATGCCCATTGAAGCTTCTCTCGGGCGTTTCTCGTCCCCGGTTGGAAGGCGCCAAGGGCCTGTGCATCTATACCCGTCGTATCCTCCATCTTATGCAGAATCTGAAGAGACTCCTTGTGGTTTGGGGACTCGTCGTCGGTCGAGGTGTGGGCTCCGGTCCTCTGGGTAGAAGATAATAATGACGATATTGAAAGTAGCAGCTAAAAGATATTGCTCAGTGTCTGAATAAGAACCGCTATCACATTCGCACTACCTACTAAGGACGTTACTAGAGACAGATTATCGTAAGAGAGAGAGGACGTGCACGAAGACAGAAACATACCTCAGCGTCTAGAGAACAACCAATGGGGTATAGACCGGACAACACAGCACATATATACTTTAGTACTATTACTAATAGTACGTGTATCTGTTCCTGTGGATATTTCTCCTCAAGGCACATTCTTCGGGAAACCGCTCTGACATCTAAATTTAGTTACAATACACATTCACCATGAACGCTGCTTCAAATGTGCTTCTCGTGTTTCCACGCCCATGACACGAGGCTGCTTGCCTGGTCATGCGGTATTTTCCAGGAGACGAGTTCAGCGCCTGGCTTGCGACTGTTGTCAAGAAAAAAACATTGTGCATAGTTGATTGTTTAAAAACTACAAGTGGACCAATTAAGTATGCGGTGGTAGGAAATCACGGAGTATGAAAGCATGTGCAAACGGCATGGTGAACATGAGGAAGGGCATATAGGCATAGTCATCAGTAGAAAGATTGTCAATCAAATGCTCACCACCCAAACGCAAGATCCCTCCCGAATTGAGCATATCGACCCAGCGCGCCAGAGAAAAATAAGAACAAAAGCACCGCAAAGAATATAAGTTGTCGTTGCTGTTGATATAGAGCTGCGCTAGTTTTGTCACATTCGGCCTCCCCAACGTTCTCCTTGACCGATGCTTCCTCGCTGTGGGCCTCCTGCGGCACGTCGGGAAGGCCTGGGTCAACACCAGAGTATTCGGGGTAGTAATGAGACACGCTTTGTCCCACTACACCGTTATCGAGTAGTTTTGAGATGCGACCTAGCGTCGCTTCCAAAATGTATTCAACTGCGGCATCGTACTGCCGCACAATACGTAGACGGTCTGCGCGCATGGACGTGGTGTCTTCAGAGGGCGTCGGTTCTGCATTGAAACACGAATGATAAGCATTTGGCATGAAACTCCATTAGATCCATCAGAAGGTACGCCTCGGAAGGGCATACGCGAAACAAAAATCTCCCTTGCGAGACAAACACAGGCAATACTTTTTTTTCAAGAACATCACGAACTCACCATACATCCAAACAATACCCTTCGAATCAGCCAACACTTTTAAAGCAAGCAGCGACAATCTCCCTTTATACTGCTCCTCAAACGGCTGCATTCTCTCCAGATCGATCGCCTATCACGTCGATCAATATCCTATTAGACAGAGCACTGTGTAGGTAGCACGCACCGAACACCGTTCCAGGGCCCATTTACCTTTCACTTTCTTCAAATCCAACTCACCCATAGGTCCGAGCGCAAAGTCAGTTTTAAGTGCGGCCCATGGCTCTTTCATCGGGTTTTTGCCCCGAGTCCATTCTGGAAGAAGATATACGCGGACATGTCTGTTGGCCCATCATGATGGCTCAGCAATCAATACCAAGCGAGGATATACATAGAGTTCACGCACCCGGGTGGACAGGAATGTGCGAGTGGACTAGGATTTCTCCACATGTGCTCCAGATGCTCTTGCGGCGTGCGCACAGATATAGAGGGACCGTTACCCATGGTGCTGTGAATGAAACCGACTGTTGGTGGACATCGGCTGCATATAAAATACTATCAAGTGTTTGTTCCGTGTTGAGAACTTCTTTACGAGATCATGGTGTGATGCATGAAAACAACAGAGCCAAGGAAACCGGATTTAAGGTCGCACAAGGCCTCAGAAGAGCAGAGTGCTTTCAAAAAGATTGAGATGCATGAATGTTATTGAATAAGTACCGATCATAAAACAAGGTCGCGAAAGTACAACAACATGCATTTCACAAGGTAATCATAAGCACGTGACTCGGTGTTTGAATGGTGTCACGTCCACTCCGTCATCTTGTGCTGTAATCCGTTTGAATTTTGCTTGCGCTCATGAGAGCATCCTGCCCTACTGCGTCATGCTGTGCAACACTAAAGCGTGCTCTTAATCACTCCCTCTTTTCAGCTTCAAGTTTATCTCCAACCTTGTCTCCTGGACCACAATCAGCAGCACATATCTATTACAACCTGCACCTTCCAGTACCTTCCCCGTCGACTCGGAGTTGGTCGGCGTTCAGAATGTGTTCAGGTATCAATAATATCACAGCAATGGAAATATGACGGTTACATTACTTTACCTGATGGTGGCTTGGCCGGAGTCGCCATCGATTTTTACGGAATTAACACAGCTTCAAGCGTTGAGGATGGCATTTATCTCACCCATGCTCGCGCTGTAATTGGTTCAGCAGTGAATCCAAGAATTGACTTTTTCAGGAGTCAAGCATCACTCTGGATCCCAGAATAGACCATGGTCAACTATATGTTACTCGTGGATATACACGCTGTTTACTTTCGTCAACAAACGCCAATACCGTGAGTGCTTTCTTTTGTAATGAATGCAGTTTCACTCAAAATAATATGCAACGACCAGAGGTGACAGCTTGTGTGATATAGGATCGATCCCTCCCCGCTATTATCAAATCCAAGGATTTACATAATCGCATTTCCTATAGTCTACGTCCCTCTGCCTTCCAAGTATCGCCCATCCACAATCCTGAAGTTCATTCGTAGTTCGTAACGCTTTCAGAAATGGAGACATCCTTTTCACTCCATCCGCTAGCAAGCCTAGGCGAATTTATAGGATCGTGACTTATGACAATCCTAACGACCTATATAGATATATATCTCGAGGTGAGCTAGGTGACTGCCTGTTGTCTTTAGTACCAAGCTCTTGATGTTCTGCAGAGGCAGATACTCTGTTGTTGCATTGCTCGTTTGGCATGCCTCGCCGGAAGTGAGCCTGGCTTGAGCGAGAACGGATGAGTGGCCTACCTGTCACTGAGTTAATGACTCGTGCGTGTCACATTCAATGCTTGCGCAATGTGGGTCATGATCTGGGCGTCAACGTTGCTGTCTGGCGTCTATGTACAGTATCACGTGGAAATGATAACCCACATCCTCCCTTAGCGAATCTACCATTCAGTTTTCACAAACACAAAAAACATGTGTAGGATAACCTCCAACATGAAGCGGTCCCGGGCCTCAGGTGATCCAGAAAGTCAATAGGTCAGCGGCGATGTCTGGGATATCGACATTGTGCGTTGCACACCAGAACACCCCATGGTGCGCACGCATTTCATTACATAACGCCAATAAGTACGTCAATATACTCGTCCATCCCTCGGTGTTCACTGTTGGGTTTCCAAGAATGACGAGGAAGAGTGGGAGAAACATTGAAAAATGGGTTGTGATAAGCTTAATGCGTCAAATGTTGCGGTTAGTGTTTGCTTGGAATTTCAAGTTAACGTACAAGTTTACACATTTTATCGTGTAGGCAGGGCTCATTTTAACGAAAAGTGCAGTCTATCTGACCACCCAGCCACCGCCTACCAGTGTCGGCGTGTCGACCCCGGTTTAAACTAACCCAAAATAAAATCCTTAATAACAGCATGTTGGTCGACTCCGGTTTAAACAGCCGACCAACACGCCGTGTAGGTCGACCCTACAGTGTCGGCGTGTCGACCCCCGGTTTAAACAGCATTTATGCTTACGCGTAAAAATAACCACAATCCACGTCTCATAAAAGGCAATTAATGTAAATTGTCACTTGTGTATGATTTGTGGTTCTGCTTAAGCACAAATGCTCGTGTTGTATCTCCCAGTTCTCAGTATGAGCATTAATCCATCTCTCATTTGACACCATGGCTTCACTCCATTCCACTGAGGTGTGCCTTCACAACTCATAAATCTTTGCTGTATCGCTGAACTACGCTTACTTTTCAAGTTACATGTGACTGCTGACCCAGGACCACTTGATGAAGAACAACCCCTCCCCGAGGCCCTTCGTCGCACGTCCCTCTTGACGAGGGTACTCTGTTTTTTGGCGCTTGGACGCTCAGATCTTGAAGATCATTGGAAGTCCCTCCAATCAGAGCAAGCATTCGAAACCGTTAGAACTAGGTTATGCTCTATCCTGGCCAGCACTATCACCACAATAAGCCGTCCCACTCCGCGCGAGCTGAATCCGGCGCTGACATACTTTCGCAAATGCGGGCGTCCTCCTCGCTATAAGTGGTGTTTTCGTCACTACCGGCTCTCCTGTGCCATACTTTGACTATACATCACCCGCTCCTCAGTGTCTGCTCTTTATATCGCTCATGCTCGCTATGATCGCGCTGTTGACATCTGGCTCGAGCATGATACGTTGGGTACACACCGATCGGCTTTGGACTTGTTCGCATTCCTGCCGTGGCAAAGTGTAAGTACCACTTTTATGAGGATGTTCGTCGTTTTCTAGCAGAATTCTCAGTCTTAGGAGATCGGGAACTGCCTGATATGGTTCTTGAACTCTTTGCAATTGCCTGAACTTCTCTGCTTTGGACAAGCATGTCATGCCGCAAGACTCATCATGGAATAACCGCCGATCATAAAACAAGTCGCGAAAGTACAACATGCATTTCACAAAACGATCGTAAAGTATGCAATTCGATAAAATTACGTGACAATGATCGCACTAGCGGCGCTGGTTGGACAGTAGGTAAAACGAAAGGTAATTCTGTAGTGCATAGGTATGAAAATCGATCAGGGTATGGTACATATGGTACATATCGCGCAATGAATGGCAAGGATAGAGGTTCGGATAAAAATACAAAAAAAAAATACAGAGGCGGCACGACCCTGCAATTCTATTCGCTCAATACACTCACCAGGGCTGCTCGTCGACAGTGCCCCACCCAGTGGTAGAGCTCTTGGGGGCCTTCGCCCGGGCCCGCCCACCACGCTTGCTACCGACGGTAGAGAACCCATCATCCTCAGGGTATCCAGCAGCGCTATGGGCGTCCACCTGATCTGCCCAGGAAGGTGGGAGCCTTCCGATTGGTCCAGGCGTTATTGGGGTTGGTGTTCGGCTGGGTTTTCTGCTGGGGTTGGAACCTCTGCTGGGGGGGCCTGGGGGGCCTCTGCTGGGGCCTCCACTGCGACTGAGATTGGGCCTGAGGCTGAGGCGTCCACTGGGGCTTGGACCTCTGCTGGGTCTGAAATTTCGGCCTTTGCTGGGACTGGGGCGGGGGCCTCTGCTGAGGCTCGGGCTCCGCAGGGACGCTAAGCCAAGGATCAAAGCTAGCCACAGATTTGCCCCAACCGTCATCAGACGGCTCAGGCGCGTCATTGCCCGCAGGCTCCGCCTCCTCCTCAGGTGCATCTTCGTCCGCATTCCACGAGGCAGTATTGCCCCATGTAGTCGGAGTTTCAACTGCGACAGATTCCGCTTCGTTGCTTTCCCGGCGCTCAATAGCATCAGCGGATACGATGGCCCTAGGAGCGCTTCGCCAGGTTGACTTCACAGGGAGCGCCGCGACCTCGGAAAGCGTTGTTGGGAGCTCCTCCACGATCGGTGCCTCCCCCTCCTTCTCCACCGCCTCTGCCATACCCCTTGCCTCTGCCTCTGCCCTTACCCTTCTTGTTATTCGAACTTGCCATCTTTCTGTGCCCTCTCCGCATCACGAACCTGCTTCGCGTACTCCCTGCAGATTCCCTTCTTGCAGATAATTCCATGGGCGTTGCATACGATCGGCTTCTCCTGCTCCTTGTCGTCATTCAGCTCTCTCCACTGCGTCTCGGCGTCTGCAGGAGTATCGTCCCAAGTAGCTCCGTCGGCAATGGGATGTTCCGACCAAACTTGAGTACTCGTGGGCTCATCCCAGTTCCCGGGTGCGATTGAGTCCAGCTCAGCGAGATTGGGATCCTATATCATCATGGACCGACAGCCCGTCCAGCGCTCGTTCCATGCTTTCCGAAATTTGGACTTGAACTTTGTACGGATCGTCCTCAGGAGTGAGTACGATATCAGGTGCTGGCATTGGAGGACCCTCCGTTAGAGCTCCAGCTAGCGACACTTGTGTTGTCGCGATCGAGGCCAGGGGCCGTCTCGATGCGAGGAGCGCCCCATGCATTTGGTACTGCCGGAATTCCGGGAGGATGAGTAGGGTAGGACGTTCCAGCACTCCAGGCTTTTGGACCACTCAGACCGGGAGGGACGGTGGGAGATTGATTCGATAATGTTCTAGGTAAAGGAGAGGGGGCTCCGCTGGAGGGAGTGTTCATTCCAGATCCAGTGGGGGAGTCTGACCACCCGTTTGGTCCAAGTCCAGAGGACGTAGAAAGGCCGACCCCTTATTGTGAAACAAAGGAAGCACTTAGCATCGATAGTACTTCAGAAGGAAAAAAGTGGATGACATACAAACATCAGATGCTTTCACTGCGATGGGTCCGCCGCCAACTGCGGGCTGCTTCTTGAGCCCAGGGATGGCCGGAGAGGAAGTAGCGATAGCAGCCTTCCATGCATTGCCGACTGGTGCTGTAAGTTTGGGAGTTCCTTTGGCCCACGCCCCTGCCCTCGCGATGGGAGCAGGTAGCCGTTTGTCGGTGATCCATTGTTGGGAACCGACGACTGTAGCAAGGATATTGATAAATTAGACCGGAAACAGGGCAGGAGGCAAAAGAATCCGCGCTTACCTGGTGCAGGGGCAGTCAGGGTCTCAGGGGGAGGGGGTTTTACAGCGCCCGGAAGGGGCCTGCACATGGGATGATTGGTCTGATCCTCAATCGGCACTTCACAAAAATGGGTTTCAGGGTAAGGGAAAGTGATGAGACTGGAAGAATGGCGTGGTACGTCAGGTTATGCAACTTACACAGTTAAGTCATGAAGGATGGGGGACTTACTGGATTGTTCGGCGACCACGTTTTAAACCAAGCGTCTTCGACATATATACGCTTCCAGCCTACGAGAGAAATCCGATATGGTATCAGTCACTTGATCCGTTCATAGAAGGCAATCAAGATTCAAAACCGATCAAGCTCGTCCGGGCGGCAGAATTTAATGGATTGAACTGTTCGACTCACCGTTCTTCTGCACTTGTCTTCCAGTGCTATAAGTGCAATAAAAAACCTTTGTGACTTGATCCTGCTCTTGTTTGGACGACTTCTTCAGGAACTCCCTCCAACGATGCTCGCCGAGTAAGCGATCAAGCTGGGGGCACTCGCGAGCTATTTCGATGATAACCATGTCGCGTGCCTGATTGATGCGCCACAGTGGGGTATACACATGTTAACCATATACACTTCACAGAGGACACTACTTACACTGGGCTTGTGGAAAAAACGCATAAAAGTGCTTAGCATCGATGCAGCACGCCACCCAACGCGCAAAATCTTGTCTATCCTTGGGCAACTCCATGTTGCAATGCCCGTCGAGGACGTACGGATGAACGACAGTGAGATATCGAGGTTCATCGTCTCCAGGAGGAGGGGTAGGAATACGCTTTGGCATGATGGAAAGATAGAGAAATGGTACGTTGGAAAATGCAGGAGATCGAGTTATTTAAACAAAAAAGGATGGGCATGCGGCTGACGTGCTGGATCTGCGTGCTAGTGGCGACTCTTATGGATCCCCCTGAATGAGTTCACCTGAATGGTCCCGTGTTGCTATGCCGTTTCACCTACAGTCCTGTATAAAGACAGATAAAAAGTTGGGGTTGTGGCACCCGACCCTGATGATAATAACAAAGATCGCGTTCCTATGTTCACATTAGTTGTCAGAATTGGTTGATCCCTGCATATAATGAACATCCGAACCAAAGAAAGGTTCTTGAAAGCTTCAGTTCAATAAAACTCCTTCAAGGTCGGCCGGCGTGAAAATATACAAAGAGTGCGTTATGAGATTGTAGACAAGAGTGGGTCCTTGAAGGTCCTTGAATATCCGATTATTTCATTATTATCGACACCTACCGTGAGAAAAAGCACCGCCTTCGAATGACGTTATCATCGAATTAATCCTCGAGGACAGTTATTGCAATCGATGAGCCTAGGATAGCTATCACAATATACTTAGACGTGGACCACACGGAGAACACCACGTCAATATTTTTTATCGTCTACGTCAAAGCTCTCGATCCCGCTTAGAGCAGGCGAGTGCAACTTAACCAGATTGATATTATCCAGACATTAATTGTATACGTACAGTACCCTAAAGGCTAGTGTGGGTGACCGCAGCGGGGGTCTCGGGAAGCGGGATCAGATGTTGCGCCGGAAGCAATAACCGTAACCGTGACCGTGACCGTGACGAGGAGGCTGTGACCAAACGTCACAAAAACGTCACGTTTAATTGCAAGCGGTTGTCATTTGGTTTTGAACATACATAGCCAATGGTCAGCAAGCCGCCACTAGGTTTCCTTCTTACATTTGATATGAAACAGGTGAAACCCGTTGCTTTCAATTTATCCAATCGAAACTCACCAATCTATGGAATGGTCTATCACCAGGAACCCGGGCAATCTTGCCAAGCTGAAGGTGTGTTGTACTATTTCGTGTTCTGCTCCTGCAGGATTTCAGGTTCGTTTCAATTAAATAATATATAATAAGCTTGTGCACTTCAAACATGCCTTTCTGCACACACGTACTCTCCAGAGAGATGCGATGCACACCTTAAAAGGCTCTATCAATGTTGCTCCAAGCTGTATCAGGATCGCGCAGAGAATAATGGCACAGAACGTGTCAAAGGTTCAAACCAAGAAAGCATATCGACAGCGTGTCCAATACCAAGGGTAGTTGAGCACTGGCTCAAGAACCATCCATGATGATCGGAGCATTAACGTTCCTGCAAATTGAATACGCGCCCGGACATCCACTTTACACCAGCTTTCAACCGATAGCAGGGCTCAAGATGCCCATCGTTCGGATGTGCCGGCCTGCAGAATCCAGATGAAGTGCTTTTTGGATGGTCGACCCTTGATTATGTTAGAAGCGTGTAAGGTCGACATATCGGGTGCTTCCTACAGTATCCTACTAGTAGATGTTGGACATGAAGAACTGGCCTATGGTAATTTTTATCGCACAGCTATACTGTTATTAGGCTCTTGAAGGCACGCATTACACTAAATTTACCTCTATGGACCGAGGCTGTGGCACAGCTCGTCCTAGTGTCGTCACTTACAGTGAGCGCCCGCGAAGCCCATCATATAAGCGTGTAATACCGGTGTAATTTCACCGTCTGCGGGTTTAGTGTTTAATAAAGGTCTAGCTGGCATCTATCGCATTGACTGGATTGCCTTCGTTAACAAAATACTCAGTCCACTATGACATCCTCTACCGATTCAGATGCAGGCTCCACATTGTCCACCGAAACTATTGTAGGAATAGCCGTTGGAGTTGTAGGAGGCGCAGCAGTGGTAGCAACTGCATGCTTCTTTTTGCGGCGTTGGAGGAGAAGTGGAGGAAAGTTTCACGAAGCTTCGTAGGGGAGGGAGGGCAGTAGATGCTGAGGAAGAATTTGTGTCGGGGGGATCTAGCTTTAGTGTCCATGATCGACACGGACGGTACGGTCACGGGCAACAACCATCTGTATCTCTTGAGCCTCTCCTTCTACCTTCCCCGCCGCAGACATCACAGGATATCCCGGCACTCTCACCCCCGCAAATACCACTAGACTGGTCTTACTTCCCTCCCGTCCTGCCCAACCCAATAACGGACCACAGCTATCACAGTCTCTATGACACCGACGACCCGTTTGCCCGCATCCAGAGGGCAATACTCCCTACAACTGCTCCACATCACACGGCAGTGTCTGCGCGCAGGGTGTCGCATGAGGTACCGCTTGAACAGTACTCCAGACACACAGCCAATAATTCTGGGTCAAATGCCCCGCTTTTCATCAATCGCAGTCTGGCCCGACACTCGGGTCCGGACTTTTTCTCAGGTCGGGCAAGCACGTCCCCGTTTTCGTCGGCAGATCTTCCCCAATCTATATCATCTCGAACTGGAAGTGACACTCTTCATTTGTTCGCAGACGCGCCTCCGCCTCCACCCAAGCCGCGGATATCGGTTCTCGGTCCACTACCCGAGTATGCCAGCACCTGAAAAAATCGCGAGAGGGGGTACCTCAACCCCGGACAGCAGGCGGTGAAGCCGACGCTAACAGCCCCGAATCCATCAGCCCCGAATCCATTTATTCACAAGAATCCGCACAACATCCCTCCCATCCTCCAGAACCCCAGCTACCATCCCAGTCATCAAGGAGGGGCAGACCATCCCAGAGATATTCAAGAACACTGAAAATATCAGAGCTGAGCCCTGTTAGGGAAAATTCGACATCAATGAGTGGGCCTCCCTCCCATGACGTCTCGACGAGCTCAGAAATAGAGAAAAAGCCATCCCGCACCTTCTCAGAACTCGAAAGATCATCTTCCGTCTCAGTCGCACTCTCTCACAACGCATCCCCAAGAGCCCCCGAATGCGCTTCGTTACCCCTCCTTTCCTCCTCCAACACATTCGGGAAAAGTGGTTCCAGCGCATCGACATTATCCCCCTCGAGCAGCCGAGCGACGAGGTATCCTTCATTGACACCTTCTAGTTTGGGACCGTCGTCTAGCTCAAATCCTCATGCTGATTCAGCCACTGAGTGGCACCGTCCGCCGGCTGGCCTTAATGCGCTTAAAGGTCTCCAAACGTTAGATCTCCCAAATCCACATGCTCCGACTCTAGAAGTCCCTCGAGTGCCCGCGCTCCCTCCCGCTGATCGACAATCACCTGCAGCTGACGAGAAGTCCAAGAAAACACCACTCAAAGCTCGCCTGTGTGCACATTCGCCATGTTCCGTCCCAGAAGTTGAGCGAAGACCGGTTATACAATGTGGTATTGCGAATATCGATGTAACACTATGACTATAACT
Source organism: Suillus subalutaceus (assembly GCF_016647625.1). Taxonomy (NCBI): domain Eukaryota; kingdom Fungi; phylum Basidiomycota; class Agaricomycetes; order Boletales; family Suillaceae; genus Suillus; species Suillus subalutaceus. Next base: position 24,192 of record NW_024540460.1, on the reverse strand, counting down.
TGTACTGACGGTGGGTGGGTGGATGGGTGGATAGATGGATACATTATGAAGGACACAATGGACCTCTAGTAAACTATTCATACATGTGCGCTTACATGAATACATTTGGCGATTGCATGGATACATTTGATGATTGCATGGATACACTTGGCGATTGGACGGATAACAACGGACTTTATGCGGGGTCGGGTTAGTAGAGTCATAACAAATACGTATGGTATTCCAGAACGTCATCGAGAACACTCATACAGGTTATCTATTACACGACAGTGAGTACAGCAAGCAGATAATGTGCACTACTGACCTTTGCGTGTTATTGAAAAAAACCCTTGCTATTCCAGTCCTTCACCCACGCCCGCGCATGGCTTGGTCCAAGCCATTCGGACTCCAGTGTAGAGAGATTATGCATCGTATTGCTAAGCGAACAAGCACTGTCCGTCACGAACTGCAGGCCGTTACCTGCCTCCCCATCACCAGATATAGGTTCAGCATTCTGGGACTGCAAGAAACCTCGGAGGAAAGGAAGAATTTTGAGCGCCGGCTACAAAGACGGTAAAATCAGTCGATAATCTCCATCCACCAATCAAGGTTCGACTTACGACCTCTTTGAAATCGCGCTCTTTCGCGCCGTGGGCACGTCGTTCCAGTTTTTGCATCCACCCTGAATAGGGCTCCAGTGGCAGCGGATGTTTTGTTTGGCCAGAAGCTACAAGCGCATCTCTCACACCCTCAAAGATGGTCCGCCATGGAACAGGCCTTGGATGGGTGAAGTTGACAAGTGGAACATGCGTCTCAGACAAGGCAACGTCAAGAGCTGCTGCTGCAACGCGGTCCGCGGGTGTCCATGACACGACCTAAATTCAAGGGTTTGTAAACCAAACTAGCGTCGCGCGAGAGAAGATTCACCCCTGGAAGGTCAAGAAGCGAACCGAGCGCCAAGCTTGACTTGACCAGGATGGGAACCCAATCAGTCGTCGCCCAAACCCCAGTAGGTCCACCAGCAATCTGTCCTACTCGGAGAGATGTAGCTTGCAGATCAGATCGGGCAATGATCTAGGGAGTGGTGAGTCACTGGTTTTTACTCAGATAAGGTGAAGTTACCTGTTCGGCAACGTGCTTCGATTCTCCGTACCCAGAACCTATTGCCATAGAGGGATCACCGAGAAGTTCCTCTGGGACGGGACCCTGACTTGGAACCCAACCTAATGCGGATGCGATAGACGAAACGAATATGAACCGCAAAGAAGCGGCATGCGGAGAAGCGAGCGCGAGATCGAGAAGCATCCGCGTGCCCCGGATATTAGGTTCAAACGAGGAAAGGGCCAAATTGAAGTCGACGCGCCACGCATTGTGAATGATCATGTTCACGGAATATTTGAGCTTCAGGAGTCATGTCAGCGATGAGCTGAGCAGGGAAAAGAGTACAAACCCGTTCGTAAGTAGGAGGTGTCAAACCTAATCTGTCCTGAGAGACGTCTCCCTCAAGATAAAGGACCTTCCTCGATGAGGTTAGGAGTTGTGTATTTAACCCTCTTTCCTCGAATGCTTTCAGCTGACGCATACTGCTGTATGTTCCTGAAGCTGCTGAAAATCGATTGAGAACATAGACCGTCGAGACCTCTGGCCGTCCGAGAAGATCGGCAAGTATATAGGATCCCAGTGTCCCGGTGGATCCAGTGAGGAGCACAACACGCCCGCCATCAAGCCTGGCTCGCTTTGCAGGTCTCTCCATCGAGTCAGGGTCAAGCTTCAGAAATCCGGTTGAGTATTTTTCGATCATAGCCCCGATTGCATGGACGTGCGAGTTTTGTACAGACTCCGAAGTCCCATCCGCGCATGCAATAAGGGCGGCAACCTTCCGTGCTAGTGAATGAATAGTGGGGTTCTCAAAGATGATGTTTTGGGTGATGAGGCAGGAAATGCTCTGAATTCTTACTTCACATGATCTCTTCAGGGCGCTGATGAGCCGATTCCTAAGGTACGTGGCACTCAAGCTGGGGAACAATTCAGTGACAACGTCCACCAATTAAACAAAGCTCATACCTGTCAAAGCCCTGCGCGAATAAATCTACAGTTGGTTTTAGATCCGTCCTAACATTCGTGGCCTGCGATAACAGCCAGGAGGCTAGCCCGTTCTCTGTCCATTGTGATGGTAAGGTATTGTCGCCAACTTCGTGGCTGAGTCCGACGACGTCATAACTGATTATACAAGACGCTTGAGCAAGTGCCAGGCCAATTAATGATATGCGGACACTAACAGTGCATTGATGTCTTGCTCGTATACTTGGAGCGCCGCCTTTCTTTCGATAGTGCCTTTCATAGTCCGAGACACAGGCTTGTCGCGACGAGCAACAAGAATCATTTCCTTGAAGATACAACTGTAAGTCGGCACAGATGCATTGGCGTCTTCCACATATGGCCTAAAGAAATCTGTCAATCCAAAATCTTGACTCACAAAGAGAAATACGCTCACCATACTTGGTTTCGAAACTGGGCAACTTGTTCCTCATTATCCACATCAATGAAATGATCCACGGTAGGTTCGATCAAAACTCCAACTTGGTTTCGCTCACGTCCGAACATAACGGCACCATTTACGTATGGACAACAACCGATGATTGTCTCCATCTGCGATGGGACAGCCTTTTCCCCGGAGGATAAAACGATCACATCGTCCGCTCGACTGACGCTGAGGCCGCTTTAGGTCTGCAACGAAGTCAACAAAAAAGGCGTACATTTTCCATAACTGTTTCTGGGTTGAGGTGTCTGACAAAAAGGTCGTTAGTGGCATAGCCTTGCACATCGGGAAGGTTTTCAACGTTTGGTTGGAGTTTGTCTGATCGCTGTGAAGACGCTGATCTAACGCATAATTTTGACTGTGCCTCGCTACATACCAATACTTGGCATTCGTATAAATCAAGGTCATGAGGAGCCCAGCGAATATTGACTGTATCAGAGAACTCGACCCACTGCCAGTATGGGTTGCCATTGACAACTGAGTCTCGGGGAGGAAGAATGGAGACCGGACCACACTCTGTCGCACCGTAAAGCTGTGCAAGCGGTATTCCGGCGGCGGCAAGAAATTCTCCTTTCTTTTCTGAGAGAGGGCCACCTCCATATACCTGCGAAGTCACGTGGGATTCAAGATCAAAGTAACACCAAGGTATAACGTACAACATATCCGGTATTTCGTAGCGTGTTTAGTGCTTCTTCCGAATCGGCCCACTGTTCGAGATGATATGGAACGCAAAGGACGATATTAGTCCCGGTCTGACTGATGCATTCAATTATGTTGTCCGATGTCGGAATGGTAGGAAGAGTCCGCCGATCTCCCACGGACGTAGGCGCGTACAAGGCTTGCTGTAACACCGATAAGCATTGCATACAGCTGTGCGGCCACACCAAATATGTGAAACGGGGGAAGGGCCATTACGCCAAGACGGACCGATGGGTAGTTCCGGTATTGCCATAACAGAGCTGCATCACGTTAGTTTTTTTTATCAAAAATGGAAACAAAAACGGCCGCACGGGCGTTCATCCAGCTCAGTTGGCCCCTGTGGTTTTGGGCGATAGGTTTAGGAAAGCCGGTGCTTCCAGAAGAATGCATGTACAAGATTGTCTCGGTTATCCGTGTAATTGTGGAGCGTTTAGGGTATGGCACAAAGGGATGGACAAGAGATTCGTTGCCCAAATGAGGGTAAACTTCTGATATGGGGGGTATCTCGATGATTGTCAGAGTGGTGCCACTATTCCCCATAAGGCGCTGGACATCATCAAGGAGAGCGGCGTGGTTCGGGGTGATGGATGCTATACGACGGCAACATGTCCGGAGAAGTAAATCTACTATGACCTGCGGTGGGTTGCGAGGAGACATAGGAAACGGCTGGGCAAAATAAAATGAAACAGCGGTAAAGTAAAAAGCATGGGTGCTCACCACGATCCCTGCAATCATCAGACCGGCTATTAAAGTTGTATACAGGAGGGTGTCTGTGTGAACAACTATTGCGGTTACCTCGCCTTCAACTCCAGTACGACTGGGTCGGAGTGCATGGGCTATTCGATGAGTAGCTCTACCGAACTCGCGATAGGAAATGGAAGTCAATGCGCCGGTTTGTTCATCTGGAAAGACGTATATTGGAAGAGATGCATTCCTACCATGTGAAAGTCAATGATATCCGGAAAAAGGAGTGAGCCATCGAGAGGAGGACACTCCGGCTTAGTAGCCATGACTCTACCACTCGGAAATGTGGACAGGAGGATGTTAGGGGGGTATTCGAAGTATATATAACACAGAAGACTTATAAAAAAATAAGTTGGCCAGGGTATCTGATCGAGTGCTGGAGCGTGACTACTAGTGGTGTGGGCACGTAATGACCTACAACGTGTTAAGAGCGCAACTTGAGCTTGAATGTCTTCAGAATCCCGACTCGGACCGCACAATTGAGTCGTTCCTATCAAACAATACACCGACCGCAGATGTTTCTATCAGCTGCAGACAGGAAAGCGTGCAGCCTGAACTGTTTATAGAAACAAGGTTAAATAAATGATTCGTCCGTTTCGGAAGTGAAAATAAATAAATAAATACACTCCACGTGGTCAGCATCATGTCAGCAACCTTTGGACTAGTACTTTACAGTGTTTTGATCGAAGGAAGACGCAGTAGTACGTATGATACACCCTGGCAGTGCCACGTACGAAGGAACTGATGTGGCACATGGCATAGTCTATGACCCCAAATGATGCACCCAATGATGGCGGCCAATTCCCGATTTCTATTGATGGGTCCTGGCCCTAAAACTTTTACATCGGACAAGCCTATCAACTTCAATTCTTTCGCGGATCTGTGACAAGTACTCGAGAAAGCCAAGTCTAAATGACTAATTCCTCGATTCACCACCTGTTCAAGTTGCATTATGCTGGGCTGGGACGACGATACTGACTCGGACAAGCGCCCGGATCCCACAATCAGCGCCCATCATGGCCCAAGGTTGGCATCCCGAAAGGTGGCATAGTTTTTTTTGCCAGGACTTTGTCGGTGCCCGTCGATCTCTTCACTCAGAGAAACCCGGCAACGTAGCGTCGTTCAGTCGTAGTTAATTGAAGAACGACTCGTGGACTGACCATACAGAGCCAAAGACCAAGTTGCAAGTCATCAGGATTTCCGATTTTCGACGAGAAACAGCTCGCGCTCATAAATCTTGGCTAGGTCGTTGCTCTCCCACTTGAGACCACTGAGCGTTTGTGGAACACACCGTAAGTGAATCCTAGCCATGTCAAAGATTTTTTTTCTACCTTTCGCCAATTCAGTATTGATTGCAGGCTCAAAAATGACACTCAGTATCGTCAAGGTGGTGCACGCGTGAATTACCTACAGTCCTTGCATAAAGCTCATTTCCTTCTCTGATGAGGTCATGCAAGCTAGTCTTGAAATTATCCCAATCTCCCTTCGCCTTCACGACACAATGGCGGTCAAGCTCTTTAACTGACAACCGAAAGACTTGCTGAGGATGTACTCAACAGGGGAGGCGGTGCCTCGATAGCAACAAACAATGTCAAGAATGGTAGCAGCCATACCATCAGCAGCCTGAGGGACCCCCTAGGATATTAGATGACATCCCGATTTCCAATACACGTTACTCCTGCTACGTTCGGTAGCGCATGGCTCAATGGATGATAAACCCAATCCGTCATATTCCAGGAGCCGCCGGTTCACGGCAATCTTTGAGCGCAGCCGCGTTGAATCCGCTCTTGATGATCTGAGCAGTCATCGCATCAAAAAGGGCATTTCCAAACAATATTGGAAGAGCCGTTCCTGGCCGTTGATGAAAGATGACCCGTTCATGCTACGCCTCGCGCGTGATGCTGCTGGCAATTTGATCACACGCGGGGAAATGCACCATAATGGTGTGAGACGCGTGGGTATGGGTGGGGAACGTTTTTTGTGGTGGGTTTGGTACGGAGAAAGGGAAGGGGAAGGAAAAGGGGAGTGAGAAGATGATGCCCGTCTCGTGTGTGGTTCTCGCAGCAGGAGCAGCGGCATATAACCCTAGGAATGCGTGGGTAATGTGATGGTGGAGAAGCTGGGTTTTCTGTAATCGGGAGGAAGCCTTCCAGCATTGTTTTATAAGGCTGGAGGGGGCTTGAGCTGTCTTTTGCGCTTCTTACTATTATACACTAGGGAATCAACAGCCGGTGGTCGCATGGTCTCCCCTAGTCGGACCATATAGAAGGAAGACAGTCGTTCCTTCTTGATCATGGTGGCCGCAATGCAACGGAAATACATAAATGCGGCAGGATTAGCCCGCCTTGCTTGTGAGGCTTTCCTGTTTCTTTCCTGCTTGCTTGTCAGAGACTGAACGAATGCTGCACCTTTTCAATAAAAAATATCCTATTGAGAGTTTACTTGCTCTATAGAAGACGGTCTAGTCGGATGTGCAAATGTCCTGGTGTGAGATGTACTTCACCAGTCCGCATGCTGCATATTTGCGACTCATAAATCATGCGGTCAGACACCCTCACGGCGACTTGCGGTGGTCAACACGCGTAAGATGGGCTGACTATGATGACCTGACAAGGTTGCTTTACCATCGTCTCCAGCTTAGCGTAGAGGGTGCCATCAGAGTCTATATGGTATTGCTACAGCATCACGTCAGTTCAAGGAGAACTTAAATATATATAAAATGTCTAGGGAAAAAACAGCGCTACAAGCATAAACTAAGGATATGTGAGGGAGAAGACTTACTTGTCCATCGGCCAATCACCCAAAAATTCCGAAGCTCCTGTGAAAGTGTTGTCGGGGTTTTTTTAAACAAAAAAATCTTTGATTATCGTCCGTTGGGCCAAGCCGGAAAAGTGGAGTAGTGCACATTGGTGAGGGGCTGGTGTCAGAAGACGTTGTTGCCTCGATCGGTGGCCGATGTTACGTCCACTGGCACTGCTACCAACATTGTGCCCGGGCCCCGTTCAAATCAAAACTTTTGGGGGTGTCATGGATCACAACTTCAATTGTGGGCATCACTGATCCCGCCAGTGGGAGTCCAAGCTCGAGCGGTAATCCATCTGATCCGAAATCATTGGCCGAGTCCGGCCCGGCGGCCCGCTCTGCCGCGGCCTGCGCAAACATTCCGAGTCTCCAGGTGTTCAGTTTGCCGTGGTTAGATGTGGCCTGGTGTGAGCAGACATGACCGCGATATACTACAGTTTTCCTTGACCTGCCCTTAACCTCCCCCGTGAAATTTTAGGTGGCCTATTTGAACGTTGCTCAAATCGTGACTTATGCTACGCACAACGATATTGAGCAGCGACAAGGTTCTAGAGTCTAGCTGTACTAATGAAGGGTGAAATGACCGAGAGCTTATTGATGCATAAGATTTGACTTCATCACGGGAAGCAGAACCGAGCCTTTAAAGGTCAGAGGACTGCACATTCTATGATTAGCTGCTCACCTTTCCCAACCTTGCACTATCACTTCGAGAGATACCCGGGCCGTCATTCCGTGAAAATGCATACGCACAATATAAGAAGACAATCGAGTTGCATATGACGCAGGCTATCTTTCATCCTTGTCTCACCGTATCTCCTGCATACAATGTCCTTCGGAAAGGTTCTTCAGTTAAATACAGGTGCAACCATCCCCGAGATCGGTCTCGGCACCTGGCTCTCTAAACCAAATGAAGTTGAAAGTGCTGTGAGTCACAAATGTCCCTCTTGCCTCATCCATCTCCCTATCGGGCTACATAGGTCGAGATTGCTGTCCGCAATGGTTACCGTCACCTTGATCTTGCTATGATCTACCGGAACCAGGACGAGGTCGGACGCGCGCTGAAGAAAGTTATACCATCCGTCGTTACTCGCGAGCAGCTTTTTATTACCTCAAAACTCTGGAACTGCTCGCACCAGCAAGGACCCGCCGAGGCAGAGCTTGACGAGACACTGAAGCAGCTTGGACTCAGCTACCTTGATCTCTACCGTGCGTTATCACCGAGTGTTCCTTCATGTTTATGAATTCATACATGTGGCAGTTGTACACTGGCCTGTTGCATTCGAGCCTGGAAACGGTCTTGTTCCCCCACATCCGACCAAAGAAGGAGAGGTACTCTTGGACCTTAAGACCTCCCTTGTCGACACCTGGAGAGCGATGATCAAGCTGAAGGAAACTGGCAAGGTAAGCCCACAGCATGGATGATGGTGCAGTCATGTGTATCTACCTTTCGATAGGTCAAAGCTATTGGCGTATCCAACTTCACGATCGAGCACATCAAAGGCTTGATTGATGCTACTGGTGTCGTTCCTGTGAGCATGATAGATTAATTCATGTTAGCCACAATCATTCATGCAACTAAATATCTCCAGGCTGTTAACCAGATTGAGGCTCACCCTCTGCTTCCTCAAGATGATCTCGTTGCATACTGCAAGCAGGTAGGCGTCCACATCACCGCTTACAGCCCGCTAGGCAACAACTGTGCGTGTTCTGCTTACTTTCATGTCACGAGAAGATACTGACCTGAATATACTTGAATTACAGTCGTTGGCAAGCCTATGCTTACGGAAAACGCTGCAGTGAAGGAAGTCGCCGAGAAACTCGGTGCAACCCCTGCCCAGGTTCTCGTTGCTTGGGGCGCTTACCGGGGCTACTCTGTTATCCCCAAGTCTGTGCAAGAGGGTCAGTGCAATTCATGTCGTGGATGTTAAACGACCTGACAGACTCTTGTAGGCCGAATCATCTCGAACTTCAAGCAGGTTGCACTCAGCAAGGGAGACTACGAAAAGGTTACAGCGATTGGAGTGGGAAACTTCGAGCGGTATGCTGCCTCTTTCGGTATTTGTTATTTTGCTCACCTTAACTCACCTCAGTTTCAATATTCCTATTCGCTTTAAACCCAAGTGGGACATCAAACTCTTTAATGAGGAACTTGAAAAGATTGCTACCTACCAGGTCAATATTGCATAGACATCCGGCGAGTGTCGGGGAAGGGGAAAGAAAGAAGTCGATATATTTGTTGCCAAGCATGCTCACTCCACCAATTTCATGAACATCGTCATGATACACATGGGAACAGTGAGTCGTAATTCACGGGGCCCGAGCCTGATACGGTTTCAAACCTGCAGTACCTGTAAGCTGAGGATGAATAGATGGAAACTACCGGCGGATATGAATGCGCAGCGGTAGCAGAAAATTTTCAGAATGTGAAATCGCAAAACGCTGACGCAAATTCGAATGAGGCAATGACGCCATTTTACTTTTAACTCTAACTCAAGTCGAAGCGAGCTGGCTGGGAACACTTGTATACAGAGTTAACAAAGGAGTAACAACCAAGATCCGAGACTAGCACTTACTAGTATCCTTGGTCCCTGCTCCCAACGAGACTGAGCCAACTGAGAATGAGAGAGCAAACGGGGTCCCGCGCCGTTACTTGGGTTCTGATATGATTGGTCGGCGTTCAAGTAAACTCCAGCCAGCTTAGTATTATAATACGTAGTTGAACAATAAAGTGACGACCTGAAAATGAGCACAACGTTTGGTGTAACATAACGTCAATATTAAGGGCGGAGTCAGTTACTAGCCCACCTATAATGTAATGCAGGTTTTTGCCTAGATCCGGGCTACGGCGCAACTTGGAGATCCAAGTCTAGAGGGTCGTATAAATAATATCAGAGAGTGGCTGCTGGGAGGAAAGCAACGGTGCCTGAAATCGGCTGGGCTCTGCGGGGAAGTTTCCAGATAATGAAATCAGTTCATTCCATATATACACACTCAAGTCGCAGGCTCCCTTCTCACTCAGCATTTTAGGTTCAACCTTCAAATCCGACTCCTTCAAATCGCACTCTTACCATCGTCGAGTGCTCTCTTCCTTGGTCCGTTTCGTTCAGCCATGAGTAGTGGTTCGCCCACCGCGTATCTTGTATGGTCTATACTAGCATGCTTGGTGAGCGCATGGCACACTTCTCCAAATAGAGCACGCTTCTCATGCCATGGCACCATGCGTAGTTCTTTTGTTTCCTCATATTTCATCTTTGGAAATATGATAGATTCCAATGTCTCAAGTGGAGTGAGTCTGGGAGACAGCCTGGCGCATTCAAACGGTTTATGTCGGTGCGTACCACGTGTCGACTCAAAACAAGTTATTCGGATATTTCTGACGTTGTCTAAACACTGGCAGTACACCTACATAGCAACCTTGACTCTCCTCGTGATCTTCAGCGTTGCATACACATACCTAAAGTTCAAAGAAGGTCGTTTGCATTTTGCTTGCACAACGAATATTCCTCATCTTTATTGTCTAGGCTTTATCATCACCCCAGAAGGGACTAGTGAGTCCGCAATGCATGTCATTTTGCCCGAGCTCATTCCAGAAACCACAGTCTATCCAAAACCCACCGACTTATATACACCTAGTCACCAAAAGTGGATATTGCCTCTTCTGTTTTTGTTCAGCGCAGCATGGGCTTGTGAGCTGTGAGCGCTTTTCTTGCTGAAGCTATTGCGCTACTCATGTGGTTGTGGCACATACTAGCGTCACACACTGGGAAGGTAGGTTGTGGTCGAATCAGTACCCCGAGATATCATGTTCAATTTCATTGCTCCTCAGAATTGACATTCTGGCTCTTCATCCTCCATCAAGGCCCTAAGACGCGGCTTTGGTTTGATAGTTGGGAGTTCCGACTTTGGCTACTTGGTATTGTCTATCTACATTTCCAATGGACTTCTTTCCTGACGAGTCGCCTTTTCTCCACAGGCACGGTTGTAGCGGGGCTGGGAATGCCCTTGACTACTCTTATTTCCCGTCGGGATCTTGATACGGTAGAGATCTCTCACAGCTAGCCTGAAGTGATCCTGATAGGCTTCCGTTACAGTGCCAAGCTTGGATTTTTCTGGTCGGGTCGTCTGCATCGACGGCAACTACCCTTTTGTTTCTGTATGTTCTTGCAAGGTTTCCAGGTTTCATCCGTCGAGTGAAAGCGGATGGAGGGGAGCCAAACATTGTCTTACGCCTCGTAATGTTTTATCAGTTGAATGTGAGTGCTCAAATTGTATCTCGTCACAGTGACCCATCGTAACATTCGCCATATCAAGTTCGGACGAGTTTTGTTTAGGTTCTTGTTTACTATTCCGCTGTTCATTTTGGCATTGGATGGGGTACAAGGAAGTCACCCGATTAACCAAAATCCGTGAGTGGAAGTTCTGTTTATCTACGTAGGTTGAATCTCACTATCTTCGTAAGTTTTTGGTCAGGTGTGTGAGGGTAGCTATACGTGAGATATTGTACTCAATCCACTGTCAGATTTTTTGATTATGTTGGGCGGAATCGGCTGCTTCGTCTCTTCGTTCATAACCCTTTTGGTGAGTTTTTCTGGATAATATATCCTCCCCACTCATATTTGGCCAGATATTCTTCCCCCGATCACTCACTCAAGAGCTCGGTTATACGACTGCTCTCATACCGACATCCGTAGTCGACAAACCACAGATAACGGCATCAATTGACATCAATTATGGCGCAGATAACCAGCACATCTCTTCGCCCATGCATGCCCCCAAGGCCTTTGTCCACGCCCCTTCCACACACTCGTCTGAGCCTTCTCAAAGCGAGGGCACGACGCCCGAATACGAATTCGAAGACTCCGCGAACAATACCCGTCACCATTCTCATTCCCATGACGGACATGTGCGAATAAGAAGACAGACATGGGAGCAAACGCAGGATGTGGAGGCACCGCCTGCAGACGGACAGTACATGTTCGATCGACGCTCCAGGTGCCTAGTGAGGCCGCACTCCGATGGTGCCGCGATTGGTTTGCACCCTTATGTACGTGAACGTTCTTTTTTTCAATCGAATTTTCTTATGCTGTCATAGGTTCGAACATTCCGATCTCCGATTGGTAAACTATACCCTGACTGTCATTCATCGTGCCTTACTCATCTCCCACACTAGATATTTGTGACCTCGAAAATGATGACCATCCACCGGTGCGATAAAGCGCAAAAACCCCAAATCCAATACTTATGATGAAGTCGTCCCGTGCTCTGGGCTCGGCGTCCTATGAATTCACGGTATATGCCGTCGCTTATTTCTGTTCAGATCTAGCCGTTGACCACCTTTCACAGCTTTCGTCTATTGCTGGTTCCCACATCCACTGTCGCTTACCACACGCTATCTAACGATTTAATGATATCTTACCTACCACTGCTACCATTCCATGTATACTCCACCTATACCCCTGACAGTTATTCTTTGAAGTGAAATACGCAACCATGTAGTCATATCTTGTTGTACAATAATTAGAATTGGGCGCTCAGGCTCAGCGCGAATCGGATAGACGATTTTGTTACTTTATTTTGAGTGTGATATATTACACTGCCAACGCCAAGACCGTGTCATGATCATTCAACCAGTGAGCTTCTGCTGAAGAAGCTTCAAGCTCCATTCTGATGTACTCATCTCTGGCCTGGGAATCCGCTGTAATGGCTCGACAAGCTGTTCCTTCGCCCTCTCTTGCATCCTTGTAGCCCAAGAATCCACTGGCGTTGGCTCGTCAGGCTTCTTCCAAATGTCCTCGATGGCCGCTCGCAGCTCAGACTGCAGGTGATCAAACTCCACTTGTAGAGCAACACCCTCTTCGCGGTGAGCTTTGGAAAGCTGGAGGAGATGTGGTAGTAATTTTTTGATTTCTCCTGTAATACAAAGGTCGTCAGCCGCGGTCAACATAACATGAGAGTCCTTGAACCTTGAGTAGTGGCACATCTTTCTACCAGCTTCGTGACCGACTTGAGTATATACTCCTCTTCGTCAACAGTTCCTTTTCTCCCAGAACCTAGCTTACGCTCCATTTTGCGCTTCGTTTTGGAACTTCGCCTGGGAGAGATCATGAAATACTAATGAAGGACCGGAGTGGCCGGAAACTCACTTTGAAGCTTTCGAAGTAGCTGAGGGCGCTACTGTGTACCGCGTAAAAGTAGTGGGCGCCATAGATACATCCGTCATGACGTCGACATTATGAAGGGTCGGATCATCAAGATTATAGAAGGCATCTACTCGCATTGTTATCTCAAAAGAAGCGGACGCGTCACGAACTTGGTACGCACCTGGTTCTTCCACCTTCTTGATTCTGAGCTCTGTCAATCGAGCTACTTGTTTACAAAGTTGTTCCCGCATCTCATTGATATCATCACCAATCTGTGCGCGACAATCCAAGGCACACGGAAGGAGCAGTTGATCTACAAGTTCGGGCTTGGCATGTAAGGTGATCTTGCATGAATGTATCAGCCAACACATCCGTTGCGATTGTCCGAAATTATACGTACTATCCTCCGTGCTTCGGCGAATTCATTACCCTGAGCAAGCGAATGTATTGCCTGCCGGATGTCCTTGGCGTAATCAAGGAGTACCCGTGCGGATTCACTGAAGCGCTTCTTTGACAAGAGTTCATCTACCCTTTTGGTCAGTTTGGAACGCGATCATCGGAGGACCAGTCAGCGTACCGGCAATGCGGTATGCAATATCCGTGATTGCATCGCCATCAAGCTGCTCTTTCAGACAGAGCTCAAAGAGTTCTTGCCATTGTAGTGCCCTTTCATAAGATATCATAGCACGTCTTGCATCGGATGCTTCCACGAAAACTGACAGGACATCAGTGACGATTTCTGTCATTCCCGCATTGACGTACCTGTAGCTGCTTGATGATATTCGTGCCGATCAAATAGCCAAGCGCCATAGATGCCCAAGACATCCTGGGGGTCCGGTCAATGTAAGTTTAGGATGTCAAATGCAAAGCTCAGCTACCGTATACTTGTCTGTGCCTTGCCAAATTGCTAGGGCCTCGTCGTGTAATTGATGTATGTCTAAGTAATCCAGAGCTTCCTGGAAGTACTCGGGACCTGGATCGAGGTGTAAGTATTTAAGTCAAGTCAAGATCCGTCAATATATCATACCAGCGAGACTCAAGCTGCGGAGAGCCTTCGCGCGCCTCTTGAGGTGATCATCAATTTTGAAGTGCTGGTAATACTTGGGCAATGCCCTGAGCTCGCGAAGGAACGGGAGATACTCTCTCGGATCCTGAAAAGAGATGAATTACTTTGTAAAAGTTATCAAAATAAGACGTACCTTTTGCGCGTGTTGTGCGACCATAAGGACAAGAGAGAAGTCATACATGCCTAGAGCTGTATCAAATAGTCGATCTGCATCAACAAGGAAAATGATGTATTTGACAGCCTCTTCGACCAAGCTTGGGTTGACGTCTGGATGAAGCTAGTTTAATTTGATATCTATAACACGATCGAGAATTCATACCTCGCAAGCGGAGCAACAACGCCAGGCCAGCTTCATGGTCTGGTGGTGACTTGACAACGTACGCAGTAAGGATGGAGTTGATATATTTCGTCAAATCCCTGTCCTCTAAATCTTGGCGCACGGAATCGCAAACATTGGCGACGACCTCTGCAGGGAGTTGACTTCGCCTAAAAACTGGTCAGACAAATGTTAGAGCAGTTCCTGGGTTGCATTACCCTACACTTGTCAAAAACAAATTTATGTAGTCGACGTCTTCAATCTGGTCCACAAACGCTGGAATACCAGCCATGAAAACCTCTTGGTTATGCTCGACGATGATGCTGAAGTCAATGCGATGTTTACGACAAGCCATGAAAGCCTTTCGCCACAGTCCACTGGGATAAGATGTGAGTGATCAATGTGTGAGGGTCAATGACGAAATACGCACGCATCTAGATCGCCTTTGACGACCTCCATTACCATAGGTCGCGGATTAATCGTCTCGAGATTCCCTCGTGGCATTTGAAGTACTAAGCTCATTGTACTTGGTACCGCTGTGACGATTCTTGAGCCTCTTTCAACCCGTCGTTTTTGCCAAGCTTGCGACGCGAGCTCGCTCGTTTTATTTTCGTCGCCATTTGGTGAGAGCATACCATTTCCCTGACCTGAAGTCAAGATTGCAACCACATTCTCTAGAGGCGCGAATTGCACGTCATGTGAGGTAGTGGTGAAAATCACGAATCCGGAAGCAACAGTAAAAGAGTTCACATTGCTGGCTAGTGATGTCGATTCTGCATTCGGAATTGCAATATAGACCTTGCCTCCTGTAGACAAACCCACAAAAAGCTGGGCGCCGACGCGTTGGGAGGAGGGGCAGTACTCTGTGAAAGAGCAAATTTGTGAATACGATTCTTCTTCCCTATGAACTAGAAGGCCGTAATCAGCCATCAAGTCTATTCACGTCTTAGGGTAAGGACACTGCACACCTTGGAGCATAGAGCCGTCAGGTGCCTGCCAAGCAAGATGTCCAGGAACATCGTGCGGAACAAGACGTCCATTTTTTTGCTGTAGCGATATTGTCCTTGATCTTGTCGGCAAAATTGACTTCAACGGCAAAATGACATGCTCAAAGTCATGAATTACGATTCGGTCGTTCCCACTGACGTCAGATCCGAGTATCGCAGCCGAGATAGTCCTATGTTCGTCATCATCATTCTCGGACGAAACAATGACTTGACGACAATGACAGAGTTCCCGCGGCAAATTGGCTGACCAGATAAGAATTGGGTTCATAGCCGCCCCGCCTGGCGTGATTCGTGTTTGCAATGCCCACATCATTACGTGTCCTTCTTGCCATACTGCAGCGAGAAGGTCATGTGATTGCGAGAGCGATATGTGAGGTGGTACCTGGGACAGAAACAGGCTTCCGCATGATGCATCAGTTGGAGTATTCACTAGCAGCTGATGCGATGACAGAGGCGGAGGTATATTTTGCGTACGGAATGGTGTAAGCAAAATTTTCTCTGTGATCAACTCAATAAATGAAGGGCAAAGGAACGTGAATGAAAACTTACGACCATCAATGACCCCGACACAGCCAGTATCATTGGCTCCAGCACATGTCTCCCATGCATAATCATGCTGTATTATTCGAACTGTAAAATTTTTCAGTATGGCATGAGACGAAAATATCTGAAAAGCGCGTACGCGGCGATGTCAAAAGAAGTCGCATGCTCACTTCAGGATGCCAAGTGACAGACGTAAAGTGGGTAGATACTGGTGCCGAGATCTCTTGCTTGAGATACCTGTGGATACGAAGGTAAAAAAAGGTTTCATGAAGGGAAAGTTAACTTTACCAATGATAGTTTCCGGTGGTCCATAATTGTACGACATCACCATGTTCCCGTTCAATATGAACGGCAAGCACATTTGAGTCTGATGACCATGCAAGATGTTTGATACGGGAGTCTCGATCGTCCCCTCGCAGATTAAACCCCCCATGCGGTAATCCATTACGCTCAAAGAAAACGACCCCATGTTTTCCGGTCCGCTGCGTGTCTGATGGTCCTATGCGAATGTCTTTTTGCGTAGATGCAATAAGATTGCCACTTGGTCTCCAGGATAGACTCGGTTCCAGACCTGCAACATTCTCTGCGGTAGACTGAAGTCGGGCTTCGTTTGAATAAACTCGTAAAATTCGTTCTTTGCCAGACTGAGGAGTTTGCCTGGCTAGAGAAGACACCACAAAATAAGCTCCATCGCCGCGCCAACTGACCCGAGGGAGGCCATCATCGCTAGGATCTTCTTGTATTTGAGTTGGAGACTGTGTCGAGGGTTTGAGATGTGCTCTTCCTATCGAGCCATGGAATTGTGTTTCCTTTGCACCCCAACCAACGTTTATTGGAGCATCTGCGAATACACATATAATCAGAAACATCACAAGCCACAAGGTACGGCGTACCTTCGCCAAAATCTTCAGTATCCAAGGGTGCTTCGGATAGGACATCGAATGTGGAGGTCATAAGAATAAGATTTTCGTCGCCTGAACCATAGCATCAGCAACAGTAAGTTCAGGTAGCCATTGGAACTAGGAGACGCACCAGTAATCATCACAAGAAGTGTGTCATCAGGACTCCATTCAACAGACAATATACCTGAATCAACACTTCCTACAACATCTGGACCGCTCTGCATCGATCAACACAGCTTAAAGAAATCGTGTATATGCGCCTCACAATGAGTTCCCCAGAGTCATCCAACTGCCATGTAACTGTATCCCCACTCCTTGTCACCAAGACGAGTTGTGCAGATTCGCCTATAACTCGGAGAGACAGAACTTTCGGATCGACGGAGGCAAATGAGCCACACAAAATAGGCGCATTCCATTCGCAGGGATCGACGGGAGTCCTCCATATGCGCACGCCGAACTGCGCATCCTCCGATGCGGCAAAAATTAATCCTCTGTCAACGTCAAAGGCAGCGGCGACGATAGATTCCTGGACACAGTCACTAGAGGCAGAATCGGAGATTTGTTCATTGTAGGCCGGTTCTAAAGTTGAAACTTTGATGGCAGTTGGCACTAGATTGCGCATCGTGGACGATCAGTTTTGAGAGATAATTTAAGTGACTCCGAGGTTAGAACTTCGGAAGGAAGGAAACCCTAACCCCAATCTCGTTCTTCTGATCATCGACCTCTATCGACTTTCCATCGACCACCTTCTGACCACTTCATCGTGATGGCGCCCCAAGCTGCTCGGGATGACAGCAAACCCACGGCCAGTTCCTCACCCCGCTCAGGTCCAAAACGGACCAAGAAAAAACGTCATCATCCTCAAAATACAGAAGAGTCTCTGCCCGGTGTTCAAAAAATCAAATCTTCACTCCGCCAAACGCGACGGCTTTTGGCAAAAGAAAATCTTGCAGCTGATGTTCGCGTGGAGACTGAGCGAAGGCTGAAAGCGCTTGAGGCAGACCTTGCTCGTGCTGAAGTGGCAAGGAAGGAGCGAACGTATGCTATGAAATATCATAAAGTCAAATTCTTTGGTGAGTTCAAATGATATGCCACTCTGTCAGTCAGCAGCTATATCAGCGAAGAGCGCCAGAAAGTGGTCCGTAGGATCAAGCAAGTCAAACGCGATCTTAGTTCGGCACAAGGAAAGGAGAGAGAAAAGTTAGAAGGCGAACTCGAAGGTCTGAGAGTGGACCTCAACTATATTCTGGTACGGGTCTTGAATCTCGTGGGACGAGTTTTCTCAAACGATGATGCTACAGCACTACCCGAGGACCGAAAAGTACATATCACTTTTTCCTCCAGAAAGACGTCACATCGACACGGTCTCGACAACTTCTGACGACAATGACCAACGCATTACGGTCCGTGATCTCATTCGAGACCAGATGCAGCGTGGCGAAATTAGCAAACAACCCGAAAATGAGCTCGATGGTGGCAGCCGACGACACTCTGGGCTAGATCATTCCCACAAAAACGAAGGAGAAGGATCTCTTAGAAAGGACGATCAAACCAGCTCGGCAGCACATCGTACTACTACCAAAGGGGATGATTTCTTTGGTGAGGACGGTGATACAGAGGCCTCTAGTGCGTCAGAAATAGAAGTCGAGTAGCGGCGTTGTTTCACTTGTTATGTATGCAAATTCTAGCTTCACATTCTGCACCAGTTATGCCAGAATAGAATGATTCAATAATTGCCTCTAAAATATTACAATGCATATGATCTATGAGACTCCCAGAAGCATGATGGTACAACGTATCGATCAAAGACATCGTGTTTTATACATCGACAGAAAGCTTGTCCATAATCGCAGATAACATCGGGTTGCCACCCAGTCTCGCAATTTCTGCTCTACCCTGTCGTTCGAGCTTTCTGAGCACAGCCAGAGTGTAGTCAAACGACTTTGTAGTGTCCCTGAGGTAATTGATGGTGTGGTGCTTGAGGGTAGGGGTCTTGGGACGCTTTTGCAGGACATCTGACAATAAAATCGAATGAGATGGATCCAGAGGAAAGAATTGAAGAACCCACTCATGATCTGGCGGTTATCGGGCTGTTCCAGAATACCGTGAACTATGGGGAAGGAGAATTTTCCTTCCGACAAATCTTCTGCGAAGCCCTTGTTATCCGTGTACTATAAACAGCATATTCAAATCGTCCCATCCTGTCTCAGAATGCATAAAAGGCTAACCTGACTGCTCTGGAGATTCATGTAATCATCACGTATTTGGAAATGAACCCCAATGAGGTCCGTCAAAGGGATGTAGTCACTGGTAGGAGTTTCAGTTAGTTTGGGAAATACCAACGGGCTTCATGTGAGACTTACACATTCGTGTTAGTTGTAGCACATGCCATCATCAGTTTGACAGCAATCCTGAGGAGACCACCCGTTTCTGGCAAAAAGTTGTTGACAAAAAAGGAATCTGAGACAGCGACGATAACCTACTAGCTTTCACCATGTCCACGTATTCATCTTCTGTGGGACAGCGCAGGGTGTCACGCCAGAGAATATCCATACCCTGCCCACGGTGCAGCGACATAAGCTCACCTATACGTATTGTAACATTAGGATTGTTGCAACAATGATGATAAACAACTTACCAGTCACCACGATGTCCAGGTCGTGATTGGGAATGATGCGGTCAGTAAACTCGGCCGTCTCAGCAGGACTGTCCTCGCCGAGCCCACTGTCCGAGCTTGAGCTCGAGATGGGAGCGCGACGCTTAACAGTTGGCCTCAGAGCAGACAGCTCCTGATAGGCCAAGAAGTAGACGTAATTGGCAGTATTAATGGTCTGAGGAACACCATATATTTTGTGGGCGACTGGAAGAGATCGTCAATATGCCTTTCAGGGGTAACGGCGACAGAAGACCAACCTGGGATGCCACGTCTCAGCTGAGAGTCATCTTCGATGTCGTCAATCCTGTAAACATGAAGATTAGTCGGCGCTAATAAGTGTCCAACAGCGTGCAGACACATACAAGAGACTGCCATTGTGGAGAAGACCAACTACACGGTTGATGACTGCAAGCTTGTCCTTGGGAACGTTAAGCCATAGGTTGAAACTTTCGACAAGCTTTCCACGAATTTCTTTGCCTGGGTTAGCAGTAATGTAGTTGTATGGTTCGAGCAACGACTAGCATGACGAAGTTGAGCTATGTAACGCATCCTCGGGGTCATAGGCGCCACTCACAGATTCCTGAGCTTCAGTCCATGAGCTGGACGATGTTCCGTGGAGGGTTGAGAGAAAGTTATCGTATTTATCGACGTTAGCCATAATTACCAACTATTGAGATGGGATTTAGTTGGGATGATGTGAAGCTCGACTCATTTTATATCAAAAGATGGGCAGTATTATACAGGATATTCGGAGGCGACAAATCTAGCGAAAGAAGCCGAAATACCTGAGCCCGAAATAGTAATAGTAGACAATTTTGGTCCTGCCGAATAGGACCAGCCCTGACAGCCATGAGCGGTTAACGTACGTTCTCTGTATCGCCTTACTACTACTAGTAGGGCGAAGCGGAAATGAGATGGAAGGAAGTAGGCCAATGCTGCAGCGTGAGATTTTTAGGAACGTTGTGATTTTCATACCGCTGAAAATTAAAGATAAGCATGCCCAGCCTGTCTACCAGAGCACTGCGCACTGCATGAATCCAGGGGACAGCTTGAGAAGGCATCAATGAACGTTGCTCCAATGGCGTAATGGCGGCCATGGCCCTAAAAAATTGTGACACAAGTCGAACCATGTCGGGCTGGTAACTGGTTACACCGAGCGTCTTTTTGAAAGTTTGACCAAAGGAAGAGCTTGACGGTCACGGTCATGGCATATCATTCAGATTCAGCGAACGCATTTGTAAAGTATAAGTCGGGATATCCGGAGAAATTTACCAGTAAAAATCTTCAACTCGAACGATTTGTCTCGCGAACAACTGAGGCGAGCTGAGGAAGCGAGCAACGATACGCTCGTTTAAAGTGTGGGACGTTCTATGTCAAAGCACAAACAGTAATATTACATTTACAAACGAGCTCGGAGGAGAAGTGGAAGCGAATTTGTAAAAAACTTGAAATGAACGCGAACACAGGATGGCAGTATATAACAGTGCAACAGTTCAACCTGATATATTGATACAATGAAAAGAAACCCCAAAAAGTGACCCCACATCGATGTTCTTGCTCAGCAAACCTCTTAAAATCTCCTATAAGCTTAATCGCCAAGCCCTACAGGCACATCAGGGTGACACTTGTGAGTGTCGAAGACCGCTGATTGCCAACACAGCTCCTCATAGCTCTGGACCGGTGAAAGAACCAGGTCGGGGTCAACATCTTCTAACCAAGCAGAGTTATAATCGTGAGTACCCGGAATGATCCGGCGCAACTCCTCGTGGAAAAAGTCCAGTAAAAGCTCTTGTTGCGCCATGGCTTGCCGAACGTCTGGCGAACATGCGCAAGAGTAGGAATCTGGGAGAGGCGAAGAAGAAACTGGACTACTGGTCCCAGGTAAGCGGTACCACGGACTGTCCCAAGCAATGTTAATGTATTGCGCCGTGGCTTCGCTGTCAGGAACGGTAGAATTCGTAGCAGTGTCATCGCTGCTGTCCGAAAGAGACTTCATATGGTGAGCTAGCCAAGGACTTATGTCAAAAGTCATCAGACCATCAAGGCCATCGCAGGATCCGTATTCGTCATCCTGCAGATCACAAGGATCGTGATCGCCGAAGGAACTGAATGGATGCGCAAAGATGCCGTCAGGTGATGAAGGCACTTTGGAGTCAATATCAGGCTTTTCGCCCTAACAAGTTTGGTTTACGATAAGTCGGCTAGTAACGTCATTTCATTCGAGCACTGACCAAATTGACCGCTGTGATCCAATATTGGATGTTCTTCATATCTTCATACATCGGCTTCGATCGCGACTCTGACTTGTCCTGAAGTGATATGTGCGAAATCAAATGAGGGTATGAGGAATCAAATTGACCAGCAACTCCAGTTCGAAAACTGGCTGAGGAATGATATGCCATGTATAAAGTACAGTGTTAGGCGGAGCACAGCTGCGCGGGCATGAATAACAGATTGCGACTCTTCAGGAGCTTTTTATGCCATCGTAGCCACCACTGATTATAAGTATACCACAATAACGAGTACCTGTTATGGGAGCGCGTTTCAGAGGACATGTGTTGCGCACGTGACGATGTGACAGATGGTCTACATTGTATAACTTCAAGACAATAGGTGTGGGGCCGGCACCGCGCGAATAGAATAGCCCAAAGATAAACAGAGTTTGCTGGACGAACCGGTGCCATTAGGCGCTAGAATTTATTGTCTTGCAGTGATAAGGAATGGATTCAGGATAACATACTTGTTTCAAGATTGTATCCGGGCATAAACAAGTATCCGTCGAGCATGGAAGCAGGT
The DNA here is from genome assembly GCF_016647625.1 of Suillus subalutaceus. NCBI lineage: Eukaryota > Fungi > Basidiomycota > Agaricomycetes > Boletales > Suillaceae > Suillus > Suillus subalutaceus. Next base: position 2,003 of record NW_024540460.1, on the reverse strand, counting down.
GGATGAACTCACCACAACAAAAAAAGTGGTCGACTTGCGTCAATCTTTATTTTATGAGTCAATCATATGGTCTAAAACACGATTACGTGCGCACAGTCATGACGACCACTCGTGCTGCCATCGTTTAAGGCGAAGTCTCCCCAGAATGATATCATGCCTTCCTTCAGCCATCTTTACGACCTCGCCGATCGCGTTCGAACACTGCTCGTCAAACAACCTCATTTTCCTGTTTTTCCTGAGTATGTGATCGGGCCTGCTGCCGGGTGCTGGAAGAGAATAAGGCTGGTACTGGGCAGAAGTCCGAGGGAGTTGTGGTTTCCAGAAAGGCTTGTGGGAATAATATAACTTTTCGACCCACAAAACATGGTTTTGTCTTAGCCATTTCAGATTGCGAGTGATTTTATGGGCGAGGCCTCGTGTTACCGCCGCGGTCGCGAGTAGCGAAAGTGTATGGTCCACTGTGAATTTCGGCACACCATTCAGAACTCAACATGATTAGAGATGACGCAAAGAATTAGATGAACCCACCTCGTCTGTGCCATGTATATAGCCACTGGACAATATTTGTCCGCTCGGATGAACAAACGTCGTGATGCTGAAGCCTGTGGATTTTTGATGCGGCCTCGTCGAAGACAGGTCTCCACAGCCGACGAACCTGTGTTTTCGACGGAGAATGGTGCAGCACCACCGCGGAATTAGCTCGAAGAAAGAGCCGATACAAGCTTCTGAAGTCGGTTGGGAGACTGGCGTTAATATTTCTGACAGTCCTGGTTGACATGTTACTCTTAGCCTTGGAGAATTGGCTGAAACGGTACTGACATGCAGTGACTTACGGGATGGTTGATCTGATACAGACTGTCCAAAGGCTTCCAAAGGTCAAAGGCATCAAATTATGTAATATTAAATAATATTCAGGTGAATCTTGCTTTGATTGTAGTCACGGTCTTACCAACTCTTACGTGCCTTGTTAATCACGACGCGTATGGGACCGCCTACACCAGGCCCATACTCTCACTCTGAGAATACACTGCTCCCAAATTCTATCCAGCTCGCGTTACGCACAAGAAAGCTGGTGGCGAAACCAATTAGATCAGAGTATAAACCCATTTGGCAAAACAGTGATGGAGACAATAGACATTGCCTGCAGAGATCCTATGGCAGATTTTTTCCCAGCGCAGTATGTACATTGCGAAGGTAGTCTCTCAATGAATATGACATCGCTTCCGCTCGCGGCACAACTGCATACACAGCTGCAATCCAATTCCTGCCCTTGGTCTTCGGGTCCGATTATGGAGCTCCGCAAGGATGATTATGCAGTCGTTATGACGTCCTTGGCTTCTTGAGGCCCTCAAATTGAGATCCTTCGTATCCGATTCCATCCCGCTAGGCACCCGATCGGTGATTGTAAGAAAGGTTTCGATGATATGTCGGTAACACATCGGCTGGCACGGAGAAATCGGTGAATCTCTCATCCCACTCATTGCATCTGAATCACCTCGCTGGAATTTTCTCCCGATAGAATAGTGCTGCCATTACAAGGGCTGAGCAGCCCGAAGCTTTGGAACACGAAGACATAGCAACTGAAAGGAATTGATCTTGGCAGCCTGCTCAGCCTCTGTGAATGACGGCCACCGAAGTCCAAATTCTTCAAGTTTGCGTCCGTTACTACTTCGCCTCCCTCGATAACAATATCTACGGACCGGAGTGATCAGCATCCTTCCAATGTAAACGATCCCTATTTTCCTTTCTAACATCCAAGCAGAAACAGTCGTCAGACAGATTTTATCTCGCATCCGTCGAACATGACTCTGTTCACCATTCCACCCCTTCCTTTATCGCTGCCAATATTCATTTCTTTAACAGCAGAGTTCTCCGACCTCCTGCAACAACCCGATGGAAGTCGCAAGTACTTGAATCCCCTGAGAGAGCGTTATTAATTCATCGTGCACTATAGCAGACCAGGATATGTCTTTGAGACATATGTTGAATTGCCCGCGAGATAA